>NW_015644007.1:38906-62242 GCF_001515625.1 Sinocyclocheilus rhinocerous
GCGTCATCCGCCGGAACTGCTTCAGTGTATGACAATCAGCGGAAGTGAGAGAAAAGTGTTTATTACGTTTGAAATATGGATATTTATCTTACAAAAACTCATGGATTCGCTACAGAAGGCCCCCGGAGCCATGTGCGGCATGTTTTATTTTGAATGTGCGCGCTTTATTTGAGGACTTGTGGACTGTTCAACTGCAACACCCGCTGACTGCAATGATTGAGCTTGGAATAGCCAGGACAATTTTTAATATAACTCCGACTGGATTCGTCTGAAAGAAGAAAGTCATATACACCTAGGATGCTTCGAGGGTGAGTAAAACACAAGCCAATTTTTCATTTTTGGGTGAACTAACCCTTTAAAAACGGCCATTGTACCATTTGAATGGACTACACTGCTACTTGCACAAAATCTGAATCAGAAGCCTATACCATAAAATGGCACATGCTCAAAAGTTGATTACTGATTCTCATGGCCAGTCAACAAAAACAAGCTCTGAATAATAACAACAAAGTTCTACTGATGGCATTTAATTTACATACATTCAGCCCTACACATTTACCTCAGTGCCAAATTAACCTGGCAGTGTGCATCTGTCTTAACAAAAAAGTCTCCTGTCCTTTTAGCAACAAATTCAGGACCCCAAAAACATTTTAGACCTTTTATGTTATCTATGTTATTGTTATTTACACGTTTACAAATTGACGTTAAAGAGATCAACTGTATTGGCTTCTAGCAGGTTAAGAGACTTTAAGAGAGAGAGATTGCTTCAATGGTGAAACCCATACAGAAAGATAGCAACTGAAACAAGAGGAGGCAAAGCAGCACTATAGCTGCTCAGAAAGAAGTTACCCACTAGATCACAATTCCTTCAATGAGAGGCGTGGGCAGAAATGACAGCAGGCACAATGCCATGAAAGCGTTGCAGTTGAGTCAGAGAACTGGAGTGCACATTTTACTGCATGTGAGTGGGGGCGCCTTGTGTCGCCCCAAAGGACATTGCTTATGCCAGGCTCCCCCAATGATGGCCAACTCCTGATAACCATTTTATCACTTCTAGCAATTATTAAAAAGCACACTCAAAGGAGTAACCCAGGAATCACTTTATTTTCTGTATAAAACCTCAGTTGTTATGTGTTAGAAACACTAGCTGCATTTCCATTACAGATTTGCACAAAACCTTAGCGATATTTTATAAATGTCGATATAAAAATATTGTGAAAGGACGGCGTTTCCACTAACCAATGTTATGCGACTAAAACATAATTTTTTCCTCTCGCGATAAGTCATGGCGACGGATTTTGGTAGGGTTATGTATATTGCAGCCACTGCACTTGCCATTATTTTTATAGGTGTATCTTTACAAAAGCAGCACGGAGCCACTTCTGGGATGCTTCTGAAACGTGGAGCGGCGCAGTTGGTATAAATAAATACAAGAATTGACTGGAGTTGCCGCAATCAGCTCCAGTGGCCGTGCCAGAGCCGTTATGCGCCACAGACGTGTACTGTGTGAATTATCTAAGCATTAATGGCAAGGACAGTCCCTTATACTTGAGAGCTGCCAGGTATGAAGTGTTTCTTGGAGGTTATAGTACATTGAAGAATGATCATATGACTTTTTACGTACGCCATGTGACCTGTAAATGTGAAAAAAACATTTCCCATTTGCAGTTTTGTGAAATATTCCTTTTTCGAAATGCCTGAAAAAACACCTCATGTGAGCATAAAAATGTTTTGTGATACATTTTTGTAAAATTGACGCGTTTCCATTAGGCATATTTTCAATTCGCAATTTCAATTTGCACAATTTGAAGGGTAATGGTAACGCAGCTACTGTCGCTAACTGTACTTACTCTCTTGCTTAGCTTAAGTACTGCTTGTTTGTGCTTTACTTTTTCTTCAAACAGATGCACTCCACCAATCTGTTCCTCGTTAAAGATGAGCAGGCAAAAAAGGAGCTCCACAAAAATCAAACACCTTTCCAACTGTGCTCTCACTCTCCTCTCATTTTTTTCTCTCCCACTCCATATTGCTCAAATTCAATCGATACTAATTTACAAATTTCCCTACCTTTAATTAAGACTGATTTTCTGAAAGTCAGTTTACAACAAATCACAAAAGCGAAACTGTTTTAGGACTCATTGGGCCAGATTTACTAAACAGGGCAGATTAGCAGGAGGTCGCAGTCCCATAAAAGCACAGATGGGAGAAGAAATTTCAAATTAAATAACACAAACACAACCAGACCAAAGCAATTTACCAAGAGCAGTGCAAATCAGCAACTATCATATCCATGTCAAGTGCAAAATGGGTTAAAACATGCTTTTTTGAGGCATCAAATAATGGCGCAAATACCAGAAAAGTAATTACCGCAAACCTTTTTAAAGGTGCAATAGGTGATTGTCTTCAGAAACATTTTTTGTTATGCTGGTTGAAAGTCTCTTCACATCCCGATAGCAATCATTAAGTTAAGTGGTCTAAATGTATTTGTCTGTATTTATATATTCTGTGGAAGTCGTAGGACCAAGAAATGTTCGTCCAATCAAAACGTTCGGTCCGAGCATGCAGCTTTGTGACTGTGCTTAAAGGAGTGGCCACACCATACTTTTTGTTCCACTGACTTCCATTTATACGCATTTAAAGGCGGAAGACAGGAAATGCAAGATCATGCAAATTTTCTTGCATTCCATAGTTCAAGTTTAAAGGTGCAATAGGTGATTGTCTTCAGAAACATTTTTTGTTATGTTGGTTGAAAGTCTCTTCACATCCCGATAGCAATCATTAAGTTAAGTGATCTAACTGTATTTATCTGTATTTATATATTCTGTTTAAGGCGTAGGACCAAGAAATGTTCGTCCAATCAAAATGCTCGGTCCGAGCGTTTTAATTGGCTTTCCTACCTGCCTGTCAACGTATGTATTAGCATACCTCTGCGCACCCGGTTCGCGCAGACAGGATACGTCATCAGCGCGTTCACGCACGCTGTGCGGACAGAGCGAGAATGACAGACAAACATCAACAACCCGATCCTCCTTCCTTGTGCATTGTAGTACTTTTAAAGTTTTCTCACCGGTGAATGACACATGATGTAGCCCACCGGTTCCCAATTCCAGGTTCCACGGGAAATCTGTTGAAGTTTACTTCACTTCGGAACATTCATTCACGGATTTACGCTGCGCAGCGTCTTCACACACAGACGAAACTTACTAGAGAAGTGTGACATAATATACCTCTGTAAATAAATACTATTTAAAATGTACGTCTCGCGCACTTTAATGCCCTTTGTATGCAAAGGACATTAAAGTGTGCGAGACGCTTCGAACTGGATGGCGGAATATCCGGTGATGTCCACTTTGCAGGGCACTTACGGTCGAATAGAACAAAATTTCGCACATGATAAGACATACATATGAGCTGGTGGGCGCAAGGACTGCAATTGGGAACCGCTGATGTAGCCTATTGTAGTAATGTTGTCTCTGGTATTCTGGTCTGTGAGCGTATATGCGTTCAGGGGGCGTGGCTTTGGACTGATGTCCACTTTGCAGGGCACTTACGGTCGAATAGAACAAAATTTCGCACATGATAAGACATACATATGAGCTGGTGGGCGCAAGGACTGCAATTGGGAACCGCTGATGTAGCCTATTGTAGTAATGTTGTCTCTGGTATTCTGGTCTGTGAGCGTATATGCGTTCAGGGGGCGTGGGACTTTCGCTTTCAGTGCTATCAGGCTAAAGTTAGCATTTTCCAAGATCTCCTACTGCACCTTTAATTTTTTCACTTAATGTCTTTAGTATATCCTGACAGTTGTTTTTACTGACAAAAGAGGATTTGCATTGGTGCAAGCTGTTAGTAAATCTGGCCCATTTTCCAGTTTCGATAAACTGATACCAGCTGCATTTCTCAGTCTTTTCTCTCCAACAGCAAGTTGACAAATTCAACATTTTGTATTTTCACTAAATAAGTATATAGTTCATTGCACTGCATGTTTCACAGTGATGTGCAGCACTGTGCTGTGCTTATACGTGCAAACAGCTTGTGATCTAGTGTTTTTAGCGGAGCGCCGCAGTTCACAGTGAATGCAGCTAACTCCATCTGTGCATGTGTTGCGAGTTTAACATGCATTTGGGAATACAATGTTACACTTTAATACATTGTTTACACTTTGCAAATTTGCATAATTTCCAACATTTCTGTGGATAGATGATTACAGCATTTCACTGTAATTGTAATGAGAAGCATTTGCAGTGTATCCCCTTGGTTTACTGCATTTGGGGGGGGGTTAGTAGTAAATCTCCAGCACGTGCTTTCAGATGGAGCGGCATTTACTACACAGAGCCGTAGATCACTGACAAGCTACGCAATATCGCGTTCAAAATGAATCGCAGGCGATCACAGAACCAGCTTTACTGATGAGATGCGCATGAAAATCGCATTCAATTATTTGCACAGCCCTAGTGTTGGCCAATGTGACTAAAATGGCAAAATCTTGAAAATGTCTTATAGTTATAGTATTTGGGGAGATTTCCTCAGATACTCACAGTCTAGGGATGATGTTGCCTGCATACTGAACAAGCTCATAGAGGTCAGCGACCTTGCGGCCTTTGGCAAACTCATCTGTCAAATAGACCTCCAGGTAATGTAGCTCATCAGAGATGGCCATGTCTACAACAACAATTTAGTACAATAAATAAACGAAATCTCTACAGATGGCATGTATAGTACACTGTTCTTTAACACTCAAGAAAATTCTTAATGTTAAGAGTGCAAATGAGTTCTATTCTATTAAACACAATGCAACGGAAACATACAGAGTTCGTAGTAGCTCTTGGGAGAAAGCATAGAAGTCCTCAACTCCCCCAACATATTTGAGGCATGTTTCAGTGCATCCATCAACTTGTTCTTGTCCTGGATGAAGAACATAAATGTTCATAAACAGAGTAAGGGTGCAGCTTTTACACTCCAATATAAATATAATTTTGTTTTTCTATGTTTTGTTTTAATGGTTAAAAGCAAGAAGCATCACACTGCTGTGGATGGATTAACAGTGTTACAGAAACTGTAAACTTGCATGTACTTAACTCACCAGACAGCGTTTCATCTGAAATGACTGAACCTTGACTGCCTGCACAGCTTCATCCAACAGTTTCTCCTGCTCATCCTGAGGTGACTGCTGTGTGGTAGGCTGGAATAAACAGGTGCAGTCAAACAATCAAACTAGAAACTAGCGTCAAAAACTTTTACATTTGTTAAAAAAATATTTTGAGTAGGCTAGTTTATTTCAACATCAATATTATATGTCCCACCAGTCAAAAGTTTGGATAGAAAATTATTACCATTTTCTACATTTTATAATACCTTCTACAATAGGGATGCACCAGTGTATTAGCCAATGATCCGGTTCGGCAGATAAAAGCAATTATCTGCACTATCGGTCATCGGCTGATTGTCTAGTAGTAGTATATATTTATTTAATGCCATGTCAGCATCTTAGGCTATTTTCATGGCAAAAATAATAAAAAATACAAGTATAACAAATACAATAAATACCAGCAAACAAACAAACACAAGTTATATTACACAAGATTTTTTATATTAATATATGATAAAAATTCTAAAACTTTTTCTGGCAAAATTATACTAAATAAATCTTTAAATGAGTTCACTTCATAAAAGAGTTTTCTACATACATTAAAAGCTGGACAGTCCAATAAAATATGTTTGACAGAAAGAGGAACCTTGCAAAACATGCATTGAGTAGGGTCTTCACCTAAGCAAGAATGCATGAGTCAGTCTTGTATGACCTATGCGACATCTGGTAAATACCACTTGATCAAATCTAGTTTTAAAAGAGATTAAAAATCTGTTTGAAATTTCCGGATGCATTTCATGTAATTTATTATTTGTACATGTATCCCACTCTTCTTGCCACTTATTTAACTACCCTAACAGTCTACTCTGAGAGTTAGTAGACATGTAGATGCAAATTAATGAGAATTAGTTGACATGTAGTTGACATGTAGTTACAAAGTTACTTATAGTTAGTAGAATGTCTAAACTGGACTATCGAAATAAAGTGTAACCGAATGATGTATAAGGTCAGCTTTGCACATGCGCCGGTGAGTGCGCATGCGCCACTATTTTTTTATGGATGGGTGCATTTTATTTAACTTCTTTTGGACTGATGCATGCGACACCCGCTGAGTGTCATTAAACAGCTTGAAAGATCAAAGACAATTTTTTATATAACTCAGACTGGATTCGTCTGAAAGAAGAAAGTCATATACACCTAGGATGACTTGAGGGTGAGTAATTTATGGGCTAATTTTAATTTTTGGGTGAACTATCCCTTTAATAATAGGTCTGATCTCTGAGGGAGGAATTTGACATTTGTTTACTTGCTGATTAAAAGCCTCCTTTGCTGCTGCATCAGCTTGCTCATTTCCTGAAAGCCCAACATGGCCTGGAACCCAGCATAAAATAATACTATAGAATTGATTCTGTAGATGGTCCACTTTGGTTAAAATACAATCTATCAAAGGATGATCAGTTTTTAAAGAGTCCATTACTTGAAGGCATGATTTAGAGTCCGTAAAAATGATAGAATCCTTTTGTTGTGCATTTTCAATGTATTCCAAAGCTAATAGCAAAGCTTCAGCTGTAAAAAATTGAACACTCTTTTTGACTGATATCTAGAGTTTACACCCAACTACACAACAATCACGCTCACCCAGGAAGTAATTTCTTCACTGTTTGTGTGTGCAATGCGCATGATTAACTGTTTAAACACACATTTTTGGCTCTCTGCCTCGAGAGAGGATGTACAATAGCACTGATTCACATCATGGGCCGTGTATTTTTGTAGGTCAGTTTCACGCTTCAAATTTTCAGACATGCACGAGCGCTCCATTCTTTGTTGTCGAAAAGCATGTCCGCAGTAATAGACTGTCTGTAAGCACTCAAAACAAGAAAATAATTCCGTGTTCTTTCGCTAACTTCCTAAAATACAATCTATCAAAGGGTGTCGATTGTTTAAAAACAGCCAATGATCAGGGCCGATTATTTCCTTTCAATCAAAAGGTGTTAGATAAGCATGTCAGACAGTAACCTGCATGAAGAAAATGTTTCTTGTGTTGAATGTAGGGCTGTTTTGACGCTCTTAAATGTGGCATGACAGAACGCTGTAGCTGCTTCAGTTCAGTTCAGAGCACGAGTCTCTTCCACTCTAAACATGAATGAACATCAGTAGGTATGTTGAAAGATACAGTACAACTTACCAAAATTAATCATGTCTCATGTAATCACTCCATCAGTGTTTCAACCAAAAGATGTCACATAATACAGCTTGTGAACAATGTCACAAAGTTATCCACTGTTCACAGTTCATAGTTAGCTATAAAAAAACACACTAGAGGGAGCTTAATTACTGTTAATTATATATGTATGTTTGAATAGTTTTTATGAAAACTATCTTATGTGCAATTGAGTTGTAAACAAATGTTTTTATTCGAGTGTGATTATTATATCTGAAAATAAACAGCTTTGAATATAATAGTGTTGTTGTTCATTTTAACCTCTAATTTACCATATGAGAGGGTTCCCTGTATAGTTTACAGCATTAGTCGGGAGAGATTTTTTTTCCCTTAAAAAACAAACAAACTATCGATATCAACATCATTATCGGCAGATATCATACAGAATAACTGCCTATTGGTATCAGCTGAGAAATTTCATATCGATGCATCTATATTTTATAACTAATTTAAAGCATTTAAGGTCTTCAGACATTACTCTTTAAATGAAAAGAGTAACAGCTGTATACAAAGTTTTTGACCACTGTAAACGTATACAATTTCTCATTAATCCACATTGAGATGCCCATATCTCTGAAATTAGCCTAAAATCATATAAAAAAATAAGATTCAAAAAGAAATGTTTGTTAAGAACAAACATCTAAAAGGATACTAAGACATTATCCATTTCTGAACTGTCGATAATGCCATATACTGCAACAAGGATTGCTAAGGTCAACTAATTTTACAAACAGACCTACATAAAAATAAAATAATGATGCTGTCATCTTTCTAAAGTCCTTCTAAAGTGTCCTGTAATTTGTCAACAAACCACTGCAAAATTGTCATTTTCGATCTTTAACATTATAAATGTCTGTACTGCCATTGTTTTTACCAATTTAATAAATCCTTGCTGAATGCTAAAAAAAAAAACCTTATTAATCACAAACTTTTGAACAGTAGAAAAAAAAAATATAATAATAATAATTTTATATATATATATATATATAGGACACTTTCCCTTATATATTCACTACTGTTCAAAAATTTTAATTTTGAGTGCTGTTGCTGGTTGCCATTTCTTTTAAAATGTTTCTTGACATGTTAATCACATTTTAGCCTATTTTATAAATATGAAGACCACTGAAAACCACTGTACATAATTGTAAATTAATTACAAATTAATTAAAAAATATATTGTTTAAAAATTAAATACAGTAGGCTACATAACTGAAGTGTCAGAGGTCTGCAGCTGGCTGGGGTGGGGGTGACATACGTAATGACAACATACAGCCACCCCTGACCCCTCCTAAGTGTTATGATAAACGGTAAACATAACCGATTATGGGCTTCTTAAAACTGAATGAATGAACCAGAGACCAAACATCGCTTATGTTATGCATACTAAAAAAACTGCCATTATTCAAATATATGTAAATGCACATGTAAACAAAGAGCTGCATATAAACGTATCGTAGATGTATAACAATAAATAAAAATGCCGATATAAACCTAACTGTAAAGAAATAACAAGGCTAATGCTAGCAGGATTAGCAGTTTAAATTAGCTCATTTTGCACAAAACTTGTGAATTGTAATGACAGCAAAACATAACGGCTGTAAGTTTACTACACCTGCATGCCAAATGTTAAACCGCTAGTAGAATAAACCAAGACAGAGGAAATAAACGAGAATAATTAAGTGTACGTAGGCCTCCGCATCTCAAACGCTTATGCTAACGGCTATCTTCACAAACGCAAAACAGTCCGCCAAGAGATCTCAGTGCCCCTCTGACACCATCACTGCTGTAATCAACTTAACGGCGCATATAAAGCATCCAGCACACAGTCTATGCATACGACGGTCGCTTATATCTTACCATGATTATTAGGTGTGTTAGAGGAAACACTGGATGACCCCGCTGTGAATGTGTCGAATCATGTGACTGCGCCGCTGCTGTTCCGCCTCATGACGAGCAGCACAACAAGCCCTATCTGAAACGCTGTAGAAGCTACATTAAAAATTAAAATGAATTTATTTACAATAAAATAATTGGCTGAGTTGTGTCATTATATCATTCTATTTGTGTGGAAAGTGTAATGAAAAACATTTCTCTGACCAACATGTTACATTGCATACTTCGCTTGGCCTATATTATCATTTAATTTGACGAATACTTAAATAGTAGTTAAGGTTTATACGTATTTTACGCCAATGACGTTGGCCACGCCCATTTCTTGATCCACCAATGGCAGGTCCGAACGTTTATTTGGGGTGTGACACGTGTTCGTTTTCGCGCGAAACCAGTCTGTCTGTGTGCTTAGTCTGCAGGGGATTCCATTGTGTTGTGGTTACAGAGAAGATCCGAGCATCTTTACAAATGGATAAAGAGTTATTTCGTAAGCTTGCTTCGAAGATTGGGATAACAGCTGTTAAAGTATTGAGGTAAGTGTTCCAGTGTCCAGTCGCTTGTTTTGAGAGACAATGGTTCAGTCCGAAGTAAACATGTCAATATAACAACACAGCTAATTCTGGTCATTTATTTTCAGTCAAGCCGAGGAATACATGCGATTATCCCAAGTGAAATGTGTTGGACTGGGTTCTGTTACAGCCACCAGCAAGGCCATTATTTGCCTTGAGTTGGCAGCGATTTCCATGAAATTTCCTCTAGACAAGGCAAGATCCACTTCCCATACTGCGTTGTGATGTGTAGCATATGTATATACATACATGTAAGTTACAGACATACATAAACTTTTGAGTATGTTGCTATAATTTGTAATATCATATGATGGAAGTATTCATGTGTGCGAGTTTTCTATAAATGTTAAGCCCAGTAGACTTTCTTGTGTTTGCCTATTGATTTTATTTCCCCCCCCCAACACTGTCCAGTTGTGGCGTCACAAGAAAATTGTTATTTCCATCTCATCTCAAATTCTGTATTGAATAAAATAGCTTTCTTTATGGAACTTAATTGTCATTTTATAAATAAATGGCCTATTACGGTGATTTTCCAACCCTAATTTTATAGCAATGAATGTATGAATCCTAAATATACACATATAATTAGGAAACACTTTTTGCCATGATTTAGACAAAATTACAGCCTGGTGGTTGACAGTTAATAGAAATATTCTGTTTTCCTAATCCATCACATATCTCATATTTAACATGAAGAATGCTTGTCCACAGACTGATATTTGCAGTTGAAAAATTAGGGGCAATTAGACGTAATAAAAATGTATCAAAATAACTTTCACACAATAAGCATTGAATGTTTTACACAATATGTTAACATTATGTTTACACATTAAGTAAAAGTTTACTTTTTTTTTTTGCTATAATTAATCAAATAAATATTCTTTATACTGGATAGGAGTATGCCATCAAACTGTCTGGACTAAGTCCTAAGGTTTACTCCAGTAATCTGAAGGCTATGGAGTGCATGCTGGGCCTGCAGTCAAACCTGGGTCTCAGAGATCTTGCAGTGCAGTTTGGGTGTTTGGAAGCGGTTAAAGTGGCCTCTCAGATCCTTCAGAGGTGAGTCTTCACATTGCATCAGTGCAATCAATATTAACTGAATGACTTATAAACTTGCATGTATTTGTTCAAGGTATGAGACCAGTTTGCCCGCTGCTCAGCAACAAGACCTTGACCTGTCAAAGCCTCTCTTTACCACAGCAGCTCTATATGCAGCATGCAAGTGAGTATAGATTGCTGTGATGTCTCATTGTCATCGAGTCAAATAATAACTGGTTCAAAAATGCTTGATAGTGGATGATTGTGTTTGATAATTACATAATAATTTTGGTTGGGAGCTCAATTGTCTCTTGAACCTCATTAAGCCCTTCACAGTGTCACTGTGGTCAAAGTACTTTAATATGAGGCTATGAGAGGTGTATTGAGTACAGATTAATTTGGAGCTTAAATTACATTTGGAAAGGTCAGATCTTGGATTGGTTATCGCATAGTTGTTAAATTTAGTCATATTTGTTCCTGTCCACACTTATAGCTAGGTTATTTGCATATTAGGCTCTATGAAAGTGAGTGCTTGCATGAGAAATGCCACTGTCTTTCTTAAAGGTGGTACTGTTATAAGACTGCCTAAATCTAAATGTACTGAGCCTGTGTGGGACTATTGTTATCCAACCAAACGCTGTTCCTGTACGATAATAAACAACTAAAGCTCCCAGATGGGTCAAAAATATTTTATGCATGTCAACAAGCCACAGAAATCTCTCAATCTAAACTGCACCTGGTTTACATTCAGTTACTGAAGATGGACAAATAAATTGGTTCTGTCCTTTTTTGAAGGTGCATAAAAATCAGAACTGACAGGAAATTAGCCTCTTCATCTGGAGCAAAGAAGGGCATCTTTGACCGGCTGTGCGCACAGTTTCAGAAATTCGGACAGGAGATCTGCAGTGAGTGTGACTCCTTCAAACAAAAATGACACCTTGCCTAATTAAAGTGAATAAAGGCATTTTTGTAGGAGATCTTGGTCTGGCTTTCATGTTTAACAAAGATGTTGTAATTGAAGTTGCGCAACTTCTAATCTTTTTTTTTTCTTCAAAAGAGATCCGTCACGAAGAAACAAATTTGACTGGCTACAATGGCTACAGACATATCACAATTAGACAATGTATATTTTTTGTGTAGTTCGACATCAAAGAGCAGCATGTTTCTTAAGTAGTTATTGAAGTTATGATATTAAGCTGACTGATTCGTTCTATCTCCCTGTACCCTCAGATGAGGCTTCATCTATGGAGAAACCAGTCAAAACTGTTCAAAAGAGGCAGAAGACAATCACTGGAATGCTAGAAACAGAAGAAGATGGTAAGAAAGCCATTTGCTTACCACAGTAAATAATAATGGCAAATTATTATTCTACCCATAAGCTGCCCTAATGTTACAGTGGAAGAACTTTTTCTGTTCTTAAGCATGTTTTTTATGCTGTGTAAAAAAAAAGTTTTTTCTCTCAGTAATAAGACTAATAAATAATATTTCTAGATGTAATATTTAATAATAGACTGTAGGTTTGATGATAAAAGTAATTGTCTTTTTTGGCTTTTTCCAGATGAAAAGCTTTCAACATCCCCTAAGCGAGAGCGGGTTGAGAAAACCGAGGAAGAAGAGACACAAAATTATGAAGAGTGGAAAAGAAAAATTCTTGAAAATGCATTAAAACCAAAGGCAGTAGATTCTTGAACTCTGTAAGGTTTTGTTTCAGATTTATTTAATTATGGTTCTGCATAATGCCAAAAGGACCTTACTTTGATTTGAATTTAATACTCTATTACCAAGAGAAGTTGTCTGCCCCCTTCTGGCTCCGTGTGTAAATTTGTTCCATTTACATATGGACATTTCCAGAGGAATTGAGGCACTTTTTATTATCCTTTGTTTCATTGGCATTTCTTGGTGCAAATATGGTTACCATTTTATGACAGATTTAATATTGTGCAAAGGTTTACTGATTGTTAAGTTCCTTATTTAGATCATGTGTGTTTAACATGCAGGATTTTATCGTGGTTCATTTAGTTTGTGTTAATGTTTGAATTGTCGTGTTTAATCCATCATGATTTGGATGATTATGTCTGGTGACAATATGACTTCATTGCTCACAGTGTTCTGTGGTATTATTTCTGTGGTAAAATCTCACGGGAGGAGTATAATGCATTCAAGATCATCTGGATGGGTTTTATGCATTTGTTTTGACAAGAAATGGCTTATCTGTTTCCAGTTTAGTTAGATTTTATTATGAATAAAATGCTTATTTTTGACACAATTTCATTCTCTTTTTTTTAATGTTTTGATTAAACACTCATTCTCTACAGGCAATTTGTGACCATCTATATTATGCTGAAAATACCCAATACAATGATTTCTATAGAAGCACATTCTGTGAACTATGACAGAAATAGCAAAACAGGACTGCCCTATAATTCGGTGCTAATTTCTGTGTACTTGTATGCCAATTGCATGCCAAGCACAGAACCACATTTGTGAATATGCTATTACCATATGAATGTGTGCATCCACACAAATGCAATAAATTCTTAGAAAGCACAATATTAACATTCAAATATTCCAGAACAACCAGTGAAACGCTATAAATGCAAATTTAAAAAAAATAAAAACATATGCCAGCTGAGTCTCTTATTCAGATTTAGTTTCCAGTTCTAATCAACAGGCTAAAGAAAGATTGAAAATCTAGTCTGAATACAGTGTTTCTATACCAAATCTTCATGCTCTGTGTTTTTTACTCAAATAGAACAATGAAAATGAAAACAGCTTCTTTTAAATTCTAATATAAGTGCCCAAGAAAAACGCCTTCACAGAAGGGACAAAAGCTTTTTCATGTGGATCAAAAGCACGCCCCGCAATCCATGCCATACACTCCTGGTGTGAAAGCATGATAAAGAAGTGTAAATTAAATGCAATGGTGTTCCAAACAAGGTACATTAAGAAAATGTGACACTTTTTAACAAGATGTTTTTCCACTTGCTTTAAACAAAGCAAGAACATATTAAACACTTTCTAAAAAGCCATTTCAAATCTTCAGACAAGTTCACTTTCCAGTGTGTGATGTAACGTTGTGATGTCCTCTCAAGCTACTGACACTGCAGGTTAATAGCTAATTCGGAGTACTAACTGATCTGCTCTGCTGAAACCTCTTCAACCTGTTTGCTGCAGCAACCGCATAGAAATGTTTCTGTAAAAACAAAGTTACCATAAGAACAGGATCATATGTTATGCTAGTATATGTGGTACAATCTAGCAATTCCATATGTTCTAAATCCATTTAGAATCAAACACATGCACTGACTGGTGATGCTGTACCTTCCACTGGCGGTGAGCAGCGAGGTAACGCTGAAGCCTCATCTGAGACTTTAGCCGAACTTTGTACATCTTGGCCTTGTCCTCCAGGTTATTTAGCCAACTATGCTTCATGCACCCTGATGCACTCATACGGCTGCTACCATAGAGACCACACAGACACACACATTAAGTTCTTAAAAACATCCGGTGCTCAAAGAAACAAACAGTTCCATAAAATGCAGTATACAGTTCAAACCTTTCTGCGTAATGACTATGAATCATACGGTCACTTTATTACACATTTATATATCATATTATGTATATTTCATGTTTTGATTAAAACATCTTTAGCTAAACTCATTTCAATGGCTGCGCTGTCTGGAAGTGGCATACATCTTTGAGGATATCTCATTTAAGAAAAGTTATAGCTTAATTATAAAATGTACTATTCCTTGTGAGGTGTAAATTACTGAAATGTATTTCTTTGCTAGTGTAATGGTTTATTCTCTTAAATGAGACATTCTCAATGCCGTAATGCCACCTCCGGCCTTTGAAATGAGACAGAGCCAACATTTGGCTAACTGTGCCTGCTCCACACTTGCGGACTTTGCATGTGACTACTTCTTGCTAGTATTTACATTATTTGTATTTACAGTATTTGGCCCAAGATTTTAATAAATGAGACACAGTTTTGGTTTTAAAATGCAAGTTTTACAGAGCTTTATTTACACATTTTGATTTTCAATACTTTGCACTTTAAAATAAACTTCTAAATTTCTGTTCAGTCTCTAACAGGCGACACAGTTTATTAGTTTTGGTTCTTCTAATTAAGTGATAAAAAGCTGTTGGATTTTACAAAATACACATAGCCTACTCATCTCTGCACCAATAAAATGTGCAATACTTCATATTTTAATACCTAATTAAATCTGATTAAATTAACTTGCACACACTGGATAGTGTTCCTCAAAAATCTAGCAATTTTGGGGCACGTGAGTTTCAAAACATGATGAATAATGGGATACACTTAGCCTCAAATACCTCTCTAAAGTGGTATTAGCAATAGGGCACTTAGCGTTAGCATTTTTCAGACCTGGGACAGTCTTGCACTCTTAATTTCTGTTGCATCCACTCGATCAAGTGGATTAGACCACAACAAGTTTGGGAAGTCTCTGTGCTTGTTTGGCTAACTGTGCTAATGTTTGGCTAACCGTGCTAACATTTGGCTAACAGAGCCAAAAGAAGTCATCTTTATTTGAGCAAGAGGAACAGATTGTGTCCTGAAAGTGACTGAAAGATATATCTGATCATCCCGACTTTGCAAAACCTGCGCACTACATGAGTGCATTTACCAGTAGGAAAGATGTAATCCAGCTGATTATTCTAGGCCTATTATCATCATGCAAATAATCCATTAGTATTCATTGGCTGAAAGCATGAATGTGGGTGATATGAATCACACGGCTCGTGTGGGGGACTGTGATGAGGACATTAGACAACATTGTCACCACAGATAAAGAGAAGGGAGGAAAGCCAGAGTGGGTGTCATGCTGCGTCTGAATGCACCTTGTCAAAGCGCACTGGATCATTAACTATCACTTTTACTGCATAGACCGTGGTAAGATAGTGGGCAAAAGGCAATGTGCCCTCTCATGGCCACCTGCTGTGCCAGCCTGCTATTATCTCATGTCATCTGAGCAGTACAGCCCTTGTGTGGGACAGCTTATCTAAGACGGAGCAACATGAGGGTGAGCTCCAAACACTTTAAAATACACTGGGCCATGTTAACGTCAGCGGCCAATTATATGTCATTTGTGCCTTTTTTTGGTGTACAGCACTGTATTTTGAGAGGTTTCAGTTTTGATGTCAGGATGCATTATAAGGGAACCTGAGCAGGTCAAAGTGGGGCAATGATTGAGAGATGGAAGAGAAAAGTGAGGCTCTTAAAGCCACGTGACAGGTGGCCAGAAAGGAGGAAAAATAATAGAAGACAGGCTACACTGAAGTATGTGCGATAGAAAGCGTGACTTATGGTATATTCTGTACTTCAAGGTTTTGCACTAGTGGAATAATAATGGATGGATGAATACCATTTGGCGGGCACAAGAAGGCTGGAAATGAAGTCTTTGGCTTCTTCTGACACATTCTCAAATGCCTCTGTATCAAAGTCCCAGTTGGCGTGCAGAATGTTGTTCATTGTTTCTGTGTCGTTGTCACCCATGAAGGGAGAAAGACCGCTCAGACTGAAAAAAAAAGAAACCACGAAGGGAGTGAATATCCTAGAAATCTATTCACCCTTAGTTTTAAGCTTATCAAAGTATGACATGAAAAAGGTGCACTTATACCGCTGCTTTTTACCATTCTGATCTACTTTGATATTTTCTTATTGAAGCACTGTGAATATTTTTGGCTTTTCATGATTACTGAATTGTGTTTGTATTTTAGTTTTGTTTAAATCACCAGTTTAATGAATAAATATTGATACTTAAGGATAAATTTGTTAACAATAAGCATTACAGCATTTATTAAAACAAGTTAATGTTCAATTATATATTATGTTAGTTAGTTATTTAGTTCCTTTATTGTCCACGATTGGAACATTTCTTTGGCTTCAAAACACACCATAACAAGATCAACACAACATAACAATTATACAAAAACAATGATAAAAATATAAAATTAGAAATAAACTCAACATTTCACTTTAGCATATACACACATATGTAAAACAAACAACAAGCACCCAGCATGTACAACAAGCACTGGGTCATCAGCAGAGCCACACCCCGGAATACACTGATCCATTTGTAAAATTTCAAGTTGTATAAATTAATATTTAGAAATAATTTATAATGAATGAACATGAACTAACAATTAACAATATTTATAAATTAACATTAATAAATGTTATAAATGCTATGCTGATATGATTCCGGATGCATTATGTTAACAAATTAAACTAAACTGAAAGTGTTACTGAACAAAATTAAAACAAAAAACAGAATATAAATATATAAAGTACATGGATAAGCAACCGCAATACCAATACCATCTATAAAAACTTGAAATGAGGACAACAAACAATTATAGTGACTTAACTCACCACTAACACAATTATGTGTTTGTGTACTTTAAATAAAAAGCTGTAATTAAATGAATACACTGAAGACCTAAGTCTTGTTGGGTGTTCAGTTCTCAGAGAAGTGTGAAGTAGGTGACACACATATTCTTTGGATGGGCAAGCCCTTGTAAATCACCACCAACAGCTGTCAGGTAATTAGAATTAATTAAATCATTGAGGCCGGGCTGCTATTCTATTGGCCAGAGTAGAGGGTCATCTATGGCCAGCACTGCTCATGGAGAGAGTGATGGGGGCACAGGATCTGAGATGGGATGTTATGTTTGCTTGCTTGCTTGTGTGTACTGTTTTTTTTTCTTTTTTTTTCTCAGAACATGCTTTTTGAGCTGTTTGGAACTGGTGCCCTTTTATCAGGGCTCTATTCAATGCTCTTAGATGATCCCTCTAAAGCTTTCATGGGCGTCACATTTGCATTTGGCTTTTAATCTCGCTGATACTTCACTCAGTCTATGCCACTGTGCAATTCAGTGAGGAAAGAAAGGGTAACTTTTTTTCCTATAACACATGCATCATTAATGCATACGTACATATTTTATGAATGTCAATTCTGACTCTTTAATGACAATTTTTACATACTATTAAATGCTGGAAATCTGCACAATGTTTTTGAAATACGAAATGCTGCATTAATAGATCAGCCTTACTGCCTCAAGTTGTGTACTCACAGCATGTATGTGATGACACCAACACTCCACATGTCTGTAGGAAATGACACAAAGTCATAGTTGACAACTTCTGGTGCCAGAAACTCTGGGGTTCCAAAGTTGACCTTCAGCTTTTCTCTGGGTCTATACCTGGTGGGAGAGGAACAGACACATTTGGCAGATTTGTTTTTGGAATTTATATTATACCCATATGAAAAAAACTGACCCAAACTCGTACAACAAACCTTGACGATAATAACACCAGGTTGGGCAGGACCTTTTAAATTAGTTGACCAAATTACAAATACCACTCAATTATGCATTTTTGCACTCTACAAAATAAAATCAGGAAAAGCAGACCCTTCCTATCTGAGCCAATCTAGAAGTCTAATCTCAAATGATCCCAGTTGCAGCCCACATAAGTTCAATGCAACACTATTTGTGTAAGTATAGTCACTGGCTCTGTACTCTGTACCTACACTCATTTCTGCACATTTGTGCTTCTTTCAGAAATCTGAGGGGAGTTTGTGAGTGGAATCCAATGGCGACCTCACAAAGAGGCTTGAAACCACTTTCCCCAAACCTTCATATTCACGGCACCTCAGTGGAAGAATAATCTTCCCTCTCCACTCTTAGAAAACACACAACTCCCCTGTGA
Source organism: Sinocyclocheilus rhinocerous (assembly GCF_001515625.1). Classification (NCBI taxonomy): domain Eukaryota; kingdom Metazoa; phylum Chordata; class Actinopteri; order Cypriniformes; family Cyprinidae; genus Sinocyclocheilus; species Sinocyclocheilus rhinocerous. The sequence goes on from NW_015644007.1 coordinate 57,455, forward strand.
GATCTTGACTCATACTGTACTTACTTTATAAAAGCTCTACTTTTCTCTTTTGGTTGTTCCACAGAGTCTCACCTACCTCTGTACTTTTTTTTGTACTTCTCTGAGCAATTCTGGCACTCTGTATTGTGGCATTTCTTATGTTGCTATCTCTGTAGCACGCCTAGCTTTTGTTGTAGTGTTTTTCATTTCTAAGTCATTTTGGATAAAAGTGTCTGCTAAATGAGAAAAATGTAAATCACAGATCCCACAGCAGTGTCTTGCTCACACATGAAGATTCATAAATTACGCAAAATAAAAAGTTTTGCAAGTTTCTTACAGTTACACGGTACATTTCGATGACATTGTAAGGACTCTGATTGTTACAATGCTTTCGAACTCTGAAGCTTAAAGTAAACAAAGATGTCAAAAAATGAACACTCATGAAGGAATGTGACTGTAGTCATGGTGACCATGTGCAGTGTGTCAGTACAGTGGTGTGAATCAGAAGACTTGATGTCAGCTGAAAACACATTATTATAACTGAAATTAGGTAAATAATTATACAAGACTGAAAAAAAGTGCTTATTTTTTATGCTTAAAAAATATTTTAAAAAATAAATAAAAAATCATGTTAGTATTTATAAGCTAACTTTTAATAATAAGAGGATTTAATGAGGTCTGCTTACTTTCTGGCGAGTCCAAAGTCAATGATCTTGATCTGATTCCCTGTGCTGTTCACACATAAGATATTTTCTGGCTATGTTAAAGAAAATATAAAAAGTAAGGGATAATTGAGATTCAGATTAAAACTGATTATGTATTCATAATTACTTACTTTATTGTTACTACAGTATCAACGTAAATAACAATTTTCATGTTTCAAATTAAAGATAGGAAATATTGTTCACACCAAGAATGATCAATTTAACGATAACTATAGCAATGTCTAACTCAATTTATATCATCATTCTGTTTATTGTACGTGTGTGCTACAGTTTTGTCATCTGCCGTTTTAAATGCTTGAGCTTTTTAAATCAGGATGACTTCTAATTGACTGTCAGTGTTTTTATCATTCATCAGCTGGGAAAAAACCTTCTAAAAGTATTCCAACAATATATTTTCTCTGTGTCATTATCGTTACAGTTCTGGGGTGGACTCTACTGCTATTTAAGACTATATCTATATCATTATCGTTGTTGTTCTTGGGTGTGAACAGTCTTTTACTTTTACATAAGCAATTTATGTAATGGTATGCATTTCATATTCCTATAAACAACATGTTAACAGCAACACAAGGCACAAGTACCATGGCAGTATGCTAATTAAAATGTATGATATTCAGACAGCAAATGTTGACATACAGGTGTAATTCGCTGGTGGATTTTTCCATAGAGACCACCGACACTATACACTGCTAATCCCGTCAGAGTCACATTATAACATTCAGTGCTGTGTGTGCGGTTTACCTTAAGATCTAAATGGAGAATGTACTGCTGGTGAAGGTACTGAACCCCCTCACAAATCTGCCTGGTAAACACGATGGCATCCAGCTCCGTCAGGTGGTAATTCTCATCAATGATTCGTTCAAACAATTCACCACCCTCCACACTGAAATAACAAACCATGGAAAGATATTTTAAAATGAACCATCACAAATTAACTCCTCTCTTTTAGTTTAGTCTGTTTGGCCAAGCATATTGACATTAAGTGGCTTAAGCCATGTGAGTGCAAGTATTTTTTTAATGCTAAAACAAAACTGAATTTTAAGACTCTTTCCTTATATAAAAATATCCATCTTAGAAAAAAGCCCTCATCATTTATAGTTACGTCTTGTATTACAAATATTAATATTCACACAAAACATTCATGTTTCAATTAAAAGCAAATTGTTTGCCAATTCAATACCATCAAAAAATGTGAATTAAATCTGTGAACAAGGCAGGAAGATGACACACCATCATGACTGTGTAAAGTGGCATGTGTGGGAGCTCTATGTTCTTGTGACAGAATGTGAGGACCAGGCCAGGAGAGAAAATTTGCTTTGCAAATGAGGCCTAATGAATACTATCCAAAGCCAAGTTAGAATTCATATGTAGACCAATATTCTACTATATATTTGCATTTTTTCGCTAAATCTTTTTATGTTAAAATAAGCCGTAAATATTTCAATGAACCGTTCTAGTACATTAGGGTACTTACTATTCCATAATGAGTGTGAGATTTGTTCGAGACTCAAAAGCATCATACAGCTGAATCAAATTCGCATGGTTTAACTGGTTCATTACTCCAATCTCATTCTTCACTTCGTCCTGGAATGAAAGCACAAAAAAGTAAAATAATAATAATAATGCCAAAGCAAATAAATGATCATCTGCAATGCATTTCCTTTTCAAACAGCTGTCTAAAGCATATATTTTAAGCTTTTGAAAAGGTGTTGTTATACTCTCAAAAGGATGATAGCAGCAGTTAAAAATTAGGTCATTAGTAAGAGAGAAGCTATTTCAGAATTTAAATTGCGCAGTTAAATTGCTGGAAGTGGATTTACAATGATTGCATGGGGTAGCAAATACAAGCGTTTAAACATTTTCCGAAATGGGGGCTTGACAGCCGTTGCCAACCCTGTAATTGTCTGCCCTAGTTATTCTGCCTCTTCCTGTCCGCTATTCTGTGGACTGACCCAGGAAAAGCATTCAATTATTTCATATGAAGCTACTCTCCCTCTCTCTCTGGCACACTTTTGAGCAGACGGTGCATGCAGAAGGAATGGAACATCATGTTGACACTAGGAAGGAGCATTTCAAAATGCAAATGTTTCCAGGAATGATGCTTAGAGAGATTGAGTGTACATATCCTCTATGTGACTGTGTGTTGACTTTCTTGCTCTTTTGACATTTGTGGAATTAAAACATGAGAGACTGAAAATGATCTGTACTTGCCCATTCCTCACTGACTGCTCTCTAATGACGGCAACTGACAGAACAGAGGGCAGAGAATGGCATTTCACTGAGGACAAGTGCTTATGACAGAAGAGCTGTCATTAGATGTAATTAGCGGCACTTGTTGAAGCTTGGAGGATGTTGGGAACTGATGAAAGTACATGTGCAAAGATTTGTATATTTCACATTATATGAAAACAGCTCAGTGTTTGGAGCGCTGTATAAATATTATGTGCTTTTCTGCATGGATGTATGCTTTTTTTAATGCAGATACTAGAAACAACATGCGCTTCCATGTCCTTGAGGGACTATGGGTGTTATTGTTATTTGCGAGAGTTCAAGAGCATGTGTGAATGTGTGCACATTTTTTCATATGCTCATGTGCGCAGAACTGTCAGTGGTTGTCCAGAAGGAAATGTTCTCATAAAGCAACCTAACAGGAACAGAGTGATGGACAGATTGGAGTGGGAGGGGAGAGAAAGAGAGAGGGAGAAAGAGGGGTAAATATTTTTGAAACGCTAATGGTTTATGCATATATTGTACTCACCCTCTCTTTCATTCCCCGGACTTTTACAATCTTAGCAGCCAGCGTAAGACCTGACGACAATTCAGCACACTTGTGTACCTGTCCAAAACGGCCTCTGCAACAACACACATACACACAGATTTCATTTCATGCACTATGGAAATCATTTCAACCTTTGTGAAAGTTATCTGTCAATATTTGCTGTTTTTCCTCTCACTGTGTATTTATCTGCTGTGTCTCCATGGGGTGAGATATAGGCCTGTCGCAATAATCAATATATCGACTTATCGTGCAATATATGTACATGACCTCAATAATTTTTGGTGACGCAATATATTGCCCATTATATTTACTTAAAAATTACTGTCACCATGTTTTGTACATTCCACTTGCGCCTGTGTCTCTTGCAGCTTCTCGTACATAATGTGTAGTCATGAGGTGCTAGTTCAAATTTAAAAAATGCCTCTACGAAAAAAAGTTTAATCTGCAGATATGACCTTGTTTAGGGATCTGTGCCTTTGTGCATACGGTCATCTGACTGCTAAGTAGTGATTGTGTTTTTCAGCAATAGTGTGCACCCTTAATTTACAGAGAAAAGAAGGTCAGGGAAAAATCTGTAGATGGAAAAATCTCCATACAAGCACAACAAAAAGTTGTTATCGTGACAGGCCTAGTGAGATAACATGTTTGTGTCAAGATGGCGACTGCTGCTGGCTGAAAATAAGTTCCATGCAAACGGACCTGCTCAACACCTGCCCAAAATAAACTCTGCCGATGATGAGTCAAAAAACAAGCCAGTGCTTATTTGTGGCATATGTGGAGCGAGAGGTGGAGAGGAGGTCCAAATGAGCCCTTGTCTGCTTGTACCAGTCATTCAACTGCTGTATGTTCCATGGGCAGTGCCTGCATGCTTATCTGCCAGTCCTGGAGAAAGAGTAACCCCCCTCCACTTAATACTCCTGTCTGCTGCACTGTTGTCAGCATGACAGACGCAGCTGGGCAAATACAATATATACAGAGAGTGCCAAGAGAAAAATGTTAGCCAGTATCAGATTCGTCTTGTTTCAAAAAATAAAAATCTTAGGGCTGGGTTTTGACACAAATTTCACGATTCGATTCGATTCTCATTCACAAGCTTGCGATTCGATTCGATTACCAATTCGATTCGATTCAATATCGATTATTTTGGATATATATCAGGTACAGTACATACCAAATTTTCTCAAGGAAAAAAATCTGCTGTAAAATATACACGCGAGTCAGTTGGTACTACTATAATATTGAAGGTTAAAATTGACTGATTTGTTAAAATTACACTTAATGAAGATTTTAAAATAATAAAGTTAT
>NW_015644007.1:62339-62720 GCF_001515625.1 Sinocyclocheilus rhinocerous
ATATAAACATAATGGTGGCTGTCATAAAAACTTGATGGATTTATTCAAACATAAATTAAACATTGAAGAACAGTAAAATTTATAATGAATATGTTATATGGTGCATATATTTAGCAAAATGCCCCTCTCTAACAGTTTATTTTTCTATCTGACTAATGAGTTTATGGTCACCAAATATGTTTTTCTGAGGTAAATGTGACGTTAAGTGACATTTACAAGAGGTTATATTGACGTCTTTGCGGGGCTGAAACACTGATTGAGCGATTACATGAGACAGGATACGGATTGTAAAGTTGTACTCTTTCTTTTAACTTACCTTCGGATGTGTAGTCATGATTATTTTGTGCTGAAACTGGTATTAATGTGGAGGAGATGATCAGT
>NW_015644007.1:63117-98322 GCF_001515625.1 Sinocyclocheilus rhinocerous
TATATCAGGTACAGTACATACCAAATTTTCTCAAGGAAAAAAATCTGCTGTAAAATATACACGCGAGTCAGTTGGTACTACTATAATATTGAAGGTTAAAATTGACTGATTTGTTAAAATTACACTTAATGAAGATTTTAAAATAATAAAGTTACAATTACATAATATTTCTACTTCAATTCGTTTTTTTAATATATATATATATATACATGTTATATGGTGCATATATTTAGCAAAATGCCCCTCTCTAACAGTTTATTTTTCTATCTGACTAATGAGTTTATGGTCACCAAATATGTTTTTCTGAGGTAACTTAGGCTACTTTCTTTTGCACAACATAAAAGAAGGTATTTTGAATACTGTTGGTATGCTGTTTTGGTCACTAGTGACTTTCATTGCATGAACAAAACATACTGAGATGTTTCTCGAATTATCTTCTTTTATGTTCCACAGAAGAAAGAAAGTCATACAGGTTTGGAACAACAAGAGGGTGATTCATTTTTGGGTGAGCAATCTCTGTAACACTTGGACTCACCCGCCAAGCAACTCATCGGGGTTGACGGCGTAATATGCGTTCATGGGAACCTGCTTGGCGCTGACGATGCGATGCTCAAACGGGGCTGGAAGAGGTGGACTGTCATCTAAAAAACAAATATCAGCACGCTAAGAGACTTCCTTAAACACAAACACAGGCTGTAGCATGGTGACATGATGAACGCTACTCATGAGAGTGCTGTTTGCAAAAAGTTTTCACACTGAAGTTTGACAAATTATAAGCTGCTTAGTTATAATTACAAGTGATGAATTGGATTGGTTGAAAGTTGATTTACAAATACACATTACTTTCTAAATAGGCCTAACTGATCATTTTTGTCACATTATATTACCGGTGTCACTGTTCATCACATGTATCCACTGTTTGCTGGTGTCATTGCACAACCCTTGTAGTCCTGGCTTCCCAACCATCTCGATTCTTTTTAGTGAATCAAAAAACATACAGCACAACTACTGTAGTCCCAAAAGAGTGACTCTTTAGTGAATCACAAACCTACATCACAATGTAATCTGACTCCTGAATGAACTACTCATGAGACGGTTCTTTTAGTGAATCAAAAAATACATTACATCGACTTCCAAATAAATAAGTACAGGTAGAATTGTCAAGTTACAGTCTTCATCAATTAAAAAAATTTATTTGAATATTCAGTGCCGAGGTGATTTGTAGTCAGATTCGATAATGTGTATATGGGGTGAAGTTGAATTTACTGCTTTAGTCTGACTGGAATCTGATTTTTAAAGTGCATGTAATTGTTGTGCTCTTGTGAGTTGAAATGCAACACAATTGCATTTCATTTTCTCCCAACTATTTATTTCTTAATAATATCATTAATATTAAGTATCTGGATTCATATATTTTTTCGCAATCCCCATCCCTAGCTAGTGAGGGTTTATCAACACAGAAGAAATTATTTTTTTCAGCTGGCGGTAGCTAACACAACGTGAACTCACCAACAATCATTAGCTGTGACTCTGATTTTCTAAGAGGTGACGATTTAGCTTTTCCTCCCTCAACAATGGCTGTTTTTTGTGGACTAGTAGCTGCACAGTTCATTATTGCGTCAGACTCCAAAATCTTCTCTATAGTTTTGTTTTCGTTTTCCTTGTTAGCTGGCTCAGATTCTGTCTTTCCCTCATCATGTTTCGGCACAGATGTTAGACTCTCCACTGTCTTTTTTTGTTGTGAATTGACCTCGTCGACAGGCTCTTTGGTGCAGATCAGAGGTTTGTGAGGAACATCCTTCTCTAGTTGCTGCTGTCCAGGAACTGACGGTTTCAATGAAGCCTCATCACCAACCTGAGAAACCTCAGCCTGTTTTTGAGGAACCTCAACGTTTGGCTCCACTTGTTGCTCAGGAACTATTGACTTGAGTAAAGCCTCCACACCAACCTGTGAAGCATCTGCCTGTTCAAGAGCCCTGTGAATAATCCAAAGAACAACCATTTGATGTGCTGTTCATTCAGCAAACCCAACAGCAGCACAAGGTCTTTAATTGGAATGTTTTGAATAAAACTAAATGGCCTAAAACTCACAATGCCTGGCAACGTGCATTCAGTCACTAGTTACAATGCCGCATAGTATAATCTCAAGACCTTGGCCATTAGTCTAATGAATTATGCTTTCCAGCAAGCACAACATAGCCTATTATTTGAGGTAGACAGTCTTTTGTTACCTTTTTTGTAACACATTAAAATACAGAGCTCTTGGAATTACATTATCAGCACTCTGCCTTTTAAAACTGTTACGACAGATGAGAAAAACACGGCTATACGATTGTGCCTTAGGATTTTTTTTCCACAGGGAGGGATGTACTGCTGTTCTCGATGACTGTTATATTTATTTTCTGGTCTGTTCAGAGATGTTATAATGAGCATTAATTCACTGAAAATGAGCAGGTTACATTTTTCATACGTATTATTTTATATTTCAACATCTGTGATGATTGTTCTGGCCACTTTAGCAGGGTTAATTGCAATCCTCTGTAAATGTGAGGTCTCTAATCTTCTATGTAGTTCTTATCTGTTGGAGAAAAGTGTTAAAAAAAAGACCATTAGAGCATTAGTGCTCCTCACTGGCATCAGCTGCTATGTAATTATCTCCAAAGGTGGCCAATGACAATGTTCGGTCTTCCGTTATAACCTGTTTTCTTTTCAGCCCATAGTAATTTTTGACACTTTTTGCTACAGTCTTAGAAAATCCAACATATCACTGACAACATCCCTTTTAAAATTCAAGATGGGAGGAAAATGAGCTAATTTTACAGCATTTTGATTTGAACCTTAAATGGCAGCAATTTGTAGGAATAGCTCACCTCTCTTGCTGAAGAGCCACATCTTTTTCCACTTTAGTTGTTGTCACAGTGACACATTCAGCATTAGCTGGCGCGGCAGCTGAGATATCGGTCTCTTGTTTGGGTACATAATGCACGTCATTCTCCTCCTCCAGCTGGATTTCAGGAGCAAATGTCTGGATCTGTGCAGGTGCTCTGCTTTTCACAGTGACCTCCTTGGCCTTTCTTAAGGCTTTGGAGCTTACTCCTGTACTAACAGGTATCAGAGGTTCGCTTTCACCTGTAAGGGCTTCAGGAAAAGGTAGGCTGCTGGGACCAGTGGGAACAGTGACCTCTGGCTGCAGGAGTTCAGTCTCGGCTGTGTTTTGCAAAACCGTACATTGAAATTCATGCAGGAAAAAGCTCTGACATATCATTTTTTCACAAGCTGTCTCATTAATAAAAACATTTCAAGTCCATAATTTGCTGAAGATATATTTTATTCATACCTGAAATTACTTCTGTAACCTCCTCTGAAGTCTGTGCGCTCTGGTGGCAGAAACTGTTGTTTGGTTTAATGCTGTTGTCATCTGGTTTGTTTTTCTGTGGATCCAAATGCAGATAGACTATATTACACATTTGTTGGGTTTTATGCAGTATTGAATGATTAAAACATTTATTTCACTTTGCCAGCTTTCTTCTAATTGCTGAAACAGACGTGTACATTTTGTAGATATAGTAATAGCATACAGTTGAAATAATAGAACTTAGAGATTCTTTTCAAACATTTTGTCAAACTTTGGATTTGATGTTTTCATGGATTTGATTTCATGTATTTGGCAAAGCTGTACTTAGACACTTCTATGAGTAATTACATCATGAGAGCTTTAAACATGAAGTGTGTGTGTGAATTATAACAATACACGATGCTTATGCTGATTATGGTGAAGCAGTATTATAATAGTCAACCTGTTGACAGAATGGCACTTCACGTATAGCTTCATGTTCATCACACGGCTCAGAGGGGATTTGTGACAAAACATTCCATTTTGTGGTTTTTGGCATTTGATGCATGAAATGCTTGGTATAATTACACTGTTTGACAACAGATCTGCTTATTACACACAGTGTGGAAGGCTCCATTTTCTAGCTAAGCCAACTATTGCACGATTTTACTTGGATCCAAAAGCAATTTCACCTCATAATTATGAAAGAGATGCAGTCTACAATTAACAATATAGTATCTGTCAATGTACAACCACTCTAGTTAAAAAGAAATGGAATATGTCCTCTAAGTGGTTCTGAAAGCATTGTAAGAGGAAAATTCACATACACTTAACTTAAAATATGTGTAATAAAGGTATGGGTTTAAACTGTGGCTTTGCTAATTGCAAAACTGGGTTAACATACACTCAGTCTCCATCAGCTCAGTCACATATCCACTCTAGGAATTTGAAACACGAGGCCCATTCAGCCTCGTCATAGATAAAATAGCAATAGGTAAAAGGTTAGATTTGGCTGTAAACATAACAAGCTCAGCAGTAAGAATAGATAAGCCAACAAATTAAATAGTGGAGAAAACAATGGTTAGGAAAATAGAAGATAAACATACACAAACAACTGTGACAGCTGAATATAGCATTGAAAGTTATTATGAATTAGTTACTATGTTATTACTATGTTATTACTAAGTTACTATGAATTTAAAAAATGGGGGTTTCAGTTTTGTGTATTTTGACCATTGTAAATGCAGTAGCATGAACTACTATCATACTCTGTCATGCTACTCTAAAATAGATTTAGGCATCTTATGAACAGTAAAGACAACTACCACACTGAACTGCTACGCATTTCCACTTAATAAAATGGTAACATGCATAACATATATAGTTATTGTAAAGATCTACTGCAACAACCTAAAAAAAACCAAACTGATGATAAGCAGAAAATGAGTTCTAAACAGTATGTTCAGTTCTTCGTGAGCTCCTTTTAAAAGAAACAGTCAATATTACATTAGGTATTATTTCACCCTGCACGCTGTTTTGAATTTGTCCTCATTTTCAGGGACAGCTCTAGCTGAAGTAAACAGCTTGGAAATAAACAGCTCTGATTTCACCTCATTCTACATTATCTGCTCTGTTACGCTGAGTATCACATAACCTCTGTGTTTATCTGTTTATCTGTTTGGAACAGAGATCTCGGATGACCAGGATCTTACCGACCTCTTCCTCCACAGTATCCAGAAGGCCTTGTTTCCTCCAAGGCACCACACCATTGAGGATGAACTCCACTATCTTTGAGTTACGGAAAGCATTCCCCACATACCCTGATACTTTCTCCAGAGTGGACAAAGAAATTTTCATGCATTCAATCTTCTTTCTCTGCTGCTGGTTCTCATGCTTGAGATTATGAAGCAGATCCACAGTTTCACCACAAAGCGATCTGACCTCTGTCAGCAAAGGAAGTTTGTTGCTCTCTCACTGACCATTTTTAATCACGTTTGCTTCTTGAGCACCCTGCTTGTGCTGCATAAGGCTCCTTTCTAGCGCCTCCATTCCTTGGCACAATGAACTCAGCTTGTGAAGGACCTCCGTCTGGGTATGTTCGATCTGTTCCACCTTCCCTTCCAGGGCGTTTAACTTGACCTCCACATTGCTCAGGCTACCTATCAGAGTCGGACTCGGCTTCTTGACTGTCCCAGATGGAGTTCCAGAGTTCTCCAGCCTGCTTCCTTCATACAACTTGGCAATACAGGTGGCCAGAGTTGCCTGTTTACTCATGGCTGGCCCCGGTCACATGCACTGAGAAAATGTAGAAAAAGAAACCCCACTGATCCCTCCGCACCCTATTTCTGTTCCCCCGTGGTCTCTATGCTTGTCTCAGGTATTGTGTGCCTCTCATGAAACAGACAGCTCAGACAAACCCTGTTGTTGGTATGTGCCAGAGACATGACACCACTTAAATAAACACCTCCATTGGGTATCTTATCTCCACTTCTATTTTCCTCCCCCTCTTTCTCTCTCTCTCCTATACTCTGGGACAGGCCTTTTATATGACCTAGTGGGCCTTGGTGATTGCCAAAGTTCCAGCGGTCTCTTGACGTCACCAAAACATTTAAACTCTCCTCAGCAGATGCTGCTGACAGGTGAGCATGAATGGAATGACCTCTGTAAATGGCCGGTCATTAGGTAGAGGAAAGAAAGATGAAATCTCTCTCTTTCATGTTCTTATCACGCTTTCTTTTTAAATTCATTGTTACACAGTTGCATCCATCTTCCTTTGAGACTCAACCACTGGATCCACCCTATGCTAACTATATATCACCTATAACACCCTTCTCATTGGAACGTGACGTGACATTGGCTGACATTTTAAGTAAAAATAAATCTCTGTGGACACTGGTATGAGGATGAATGATATGCTACAACTGTCTCTCTCTCACCTCATCTGGAATCCAGCCATAGTTCATCCTGGTTCTTTCCATTAGCTGAATCATTACAACAACATAATGATAACCAGAAATGAAATCATTTAAAGAAGAAAACATCCCTAGACAAATTTCCTCAAATAGTATACATTCATTCAAAATATAAAATATCTACTACCTACGTCTGTTAAATTTACACTTTAGTTAACATTATAATTATTAGCTAATGTATCATGAATAGACATGAGTTAACAAACAGCTATAGCAGATTCATAAGTTATGTAGACTAATTGATCAATTAACCTAGACTGGAAAAACTGAATGTTATTGTAACGTTTCACCCTATTTTCTATTAAATCTATTAAGAGGTTTTAAAGAAATTATTAGGCAAACAAGCAAACAACAATTTGTTAGTCTAGAAAATCATGTTTATTTACTTAACATGTCAAAAGCTCAATGCAGCTCAGATGGTAGCACATAATGTTATCAATAACAAGGTCATGGGTTTGATTCCCATTGTAACAAGTGATCAAATGTATACACTCTAAAAAATGCTGGGTTGTTTCAACCCAACTTTGGTGCAATGTAAGTTGCTTGGGATAAAACCGTCTACCAAATGTATAAGACACCTCTAATAAAGGGGCTTCTAGAGATGGGAACCTTGAACTCTCTGGATGTTCTGTCCGTAATGCCAATGCCCCATGTGTAAGCCAGGGACTTTTTGTCTGTATCCTGCTATAAGAGTTTTCTGCTGTGCTCGGATGCCAAGACACAATACTCACAATATAGTATAACCTTATTATGCAATAGAGATAGAGACCAGGGTCAGGACAGCCACAGGAATGTGGCTCCATGCTGACTATTTAGTAGTGGTGGGGATCCGTTATTACAAGCTGGCACAACATAAGTAACTCAATTTCCATTCCACAACAGGACTCGGGCCAGTAAGATTGCTAACATCACTGGGAAAGAATATCTGTTTGGCAGAGATAAGCATAACTATAACACTGCTTAATATATTAAAACCTCTTTGATCACACAAGCATGTTGAGTACAGAATGTGTGTTAAGAAGGGAAATGCAAGTCTGCTGTTAAACTGCTGTACTTGTGGTACATCGTCAGCCTGATGGAGACAATATGGCATTGAAGGGCTCTGTCAAGTTAATGGATGTATGCTGTTGTCCATAGTGGTGTTTAGCCTTGCCCTCTCTGAAGGGAATGTTTGCACTGTAGTCTCATTTTACAATCCCTTCTGTGCCCTCACATAAATGTTTGAGATGGCAGGGATCCTTAGCATTAAAGGTTGAAAGAGCAGAAGAGTCTGTATCCCACTTCTCCCTCTGACAAAAGCGCTCAGGGTGATGGTATGTAAATTTGATGCAAATCCCATTACCGTTCAGGCCATGCAATAAAAACTCACTCTGAGTGCTATAAAGTGTCAAGATTAATTAAAATTCAATCAAATGTCATCTATTTAACAGCCCGAACTAAATATGCTTGCTTGAAATAAATTGTTTTTCTTCTTCACTCACCCACACAAGCTAATTGCCACATGTTTTCTCTTTGTTCAGAGAAAGGAATGGAATTGTGCTGTCTAATGTACAACATCTTTAAAATGTTACAGACAATGCGCAATTTGTCAAAAGGCCAAAAGGGCACCAGTGTCAAAAACACTTGCAACAATTTGTGAAACAATGATGAGATGATTTGCCACAAAAAAAGAAAAGAGAACATGACAAAGGGCATACAACTAAAACAACAGCTCAAGAAAGAAGCTTATAAATGATCAAAGTACGCCGATCAAGTAATTAAAGCAATCGCATATTCTCCATGTGAGAGGTAAAGGCAACCCTAAACATGTTTGTTAGTAAAAATGAGTAAAAACATCCTCCTCAGAATAACAAACCACTTGAATTAAAAGTAGCTTACATATGCAAACAAAAAAGGTTTTCTTAAGAGTCCTAAATTAATATTCGCATAGATAAGGTGAGATTTAAAATATTTATTTAACTCCCTAAAATAGTAGTTTATTTGTTTTAAATGACAATAATCTAAAAGTAACTGCATATAGTTATGTTATTATAAGACATATATCTATAACATTATAAGAAAAATCTAAAAATATATTCTATAAGTACTGAATTTTCTCATCCCGTTTGCACAAAAGTAGGATCTTACGGTGAATTTGCGGATGTAGTCCGACACACTGAAGCCACCTGTGCTGAGAAGCGTTGATCTGTACAGAGAGGTCCCCATCATGCATTGCCCTGTTGTCCTGGTAAACCTTTGATACAAGAGTCTCCAAATAAAAAGAAGTGTTCATCTTATTGCTATAGGGCGACTGTTTTCTGCATTTCTGGCTCTACATTATACATTTCTTCCTCAATCTGCTTGAGAACTGAAGCAATGAGTTTCTGTAGTAGTAGAGAGGTCCCCATCATGCATTGCCCTGTTGTCCTGGGTTAGTAGGACTCAGTGGACTCCATTCCCAATGTGGGCTGCCACGAGCAACGAATATTCCCCAGACCCGTTCTGTAACATTCTGGAGTGGACAGATCGCCCCTCAAAGACTAACTATCTTATCACTTTCAGCCTGTTTACTGGGTACGCGCCCCCCGTCACGGCAGTGGGCCCAGAAAGCACTTCCTGCTTAGAGATAACAGCTGCCTGAGATTAGCGTGAGTATGCTGGAAATGTGAGTGTCCTGTTTTATTAATAGGTCTCAGATTTGTCTTTTTGTTTTGGGACCATCCCCACGGGAAGTCTTCCTCCCTGCAAAGCCAGGGTGGATGGAGGGATGGCGATATGACGAGGATGCTGGAGGTCAGACCAGACTTCAGTTTCTCTTATGCTGTTGTAGGAGAATAGGAGGAGAGACTGTGTGTGCTTGTAAGGGATCTGATCTCATGCACTGTCCCAATTTGAGATGGATGCGTCAGTTGTGCACCGATGTGTAGGCATCAAGTAGCCTAAGCCTTTCCTGAAAAGGAATCTGAAAGAGCTGGAGCAAGATAAGAGAGCTTGTTCATCTGGGGTTAGAAGAGCCCAGAGCTACACTACAAGCAGGCAAAGCACCATGCAGGTTATTTGGTGGCTCTGGTTTTAGAGGCAGATATGTAAAGCCCCAGGAGGCTGATGGAAGAAAATCCATCTCTGATTGGTGGCATTGTTCCCAGTCTGAAAACAATTCTCTTCATGACTGGCTACTATTGTCTCTATAACACCAGTAAGAACTGAGCATGTCGGTGCATGTCAGCTGTGTTTATATGTAACACAATTACAGTGGTATGATGCCAATAAAAGCAGTTTCTAAAAAAACTGCGTAAATGAAAAAGCTTCCAGAATCCTGTCAAGAAGTGGGGTGGTTTAATTCACTGTAGCTTCACTAGTGAAATGACGGGTGTTATGAAAACCTCCAAATAACTGTAACTTGTAATTAGAGGCAAACATCTTCATCCTATGATTTGTTCATATAGGGCTTGTTAAATTATGTGGGTGGTGCTCCAGATGGCACTGAAAACGCTTTAATGTTAAAACAATAATGTGATTCTGTGACAGGGCTGTTGTTCCTGTTAGTAATGGGACAGGTGGCACAAGTATGGCGTCTAACATGACTCACACGCACTTTTGTCATCGCAGTGCTCTTTTATATGACATGGATTTTAATGACTCAATTTGCGCCACACCAGCACTGCCTGTTCTGACCTTCACTGATAAAACTTCTGAAATCACAATATCTGTGTAGTATGATTACAGCCTGATGTATAAGTCCCTATAATACAAAAAGTTATTCAATCGTGGCTAAAAATTGTGATTTGAGGAGGGAGCATTTGTTCAAAAATGTGCTTAGAAAAAGGTACAATGGTGACAACCAAAATAGCATAAGCTATTACAGTTGAAACTACTAAAAAAGTGGTAACTAGATATTAGCTACCATGTCAAAATCTGACAGCCTCTTACACTATTTGAAGGAGAACAAAATTAAAGGAATATTCTACCTTTTCTTTCTTAAGATGAACACAGACTTTTTGTTTGTAATGTATGGGACTCCCAAAGTTGATGCATCAAATTAAAACACAAAGTGAACATGACGGTAATCCATACAACCCCAGTTAATCAGTCAGTGTCTTCTGAAGTGAAACCTTACCTGTGCATAGGAAAAATACTAATATTTTCAACTTTTTTTTAAACTTGACAAAGTGTTGTAAAAAAAAAAAATGTTTCCATACAAACACACCTATTTCTTACACACATTAACAGAGAGGGATAACAAAAGTTTGTGTTCATCTGAAGAAAGAAAGTCATCTGGGACAACATAAATGAGAGAATTTTCATTTTTGGATGGAGTATCACTTTAAGTCATAATTAGTCATGTGCAGAGCACTAAAAGTTACTACTGGATTTTGGCGGGAACTATAGTTACCACTTAGAATTGCTAGCATCCACTATCTTAGTATACTACACCTACATTATTCATGTTAATAAATGGTTAAAATCCTAAACCTTTGATACAAGAGTCTCCAAATAAAAAGAAGTGTTCATCTTATTGCTATAGGGCGACTGTTTTATGCATTTCTGGCTCTACATTATACATTTCTTCCTCAATCTGCTTGAGAACTGAAGCAATGAGTTTCTGTAGTAGATAGATGAAACATTAGTTGCGTAGCCGACTGTAAATAGTGGAGGATTATGGTTTGGCTGCCATCTAGTGGTTAATGAAGAGATCGCCACTTATAGGTTAACTGAGAATAAAACCAAGCCATCCAAATGCCAGAAAACATTGAGCTATTTGATACAAATGCTATAAATGCAGGGATCTGTTTTATTCCACTCCCTCAGGCAAGAAACCAGAGCCTGTGATTCACTCTGAGTTTCCATCAACAACCCAAATGGTTTTTCAAGCCACACAAAACATCTGAACAAAGTGTTTCCAGAAAGAGGGTGTCATCTCAATAACATTTAAATGATGCGTGCTCTAACAAACAGCAGAGGATGTACTCCAGTTCATTCACTGATGTCTTTTGTGTTTGTTTGTCAAAGACACGAATGTTTTAAATAAGCCTTGGTTTGGTTTTCCATATTAAACCAGAACATTATGATTTTTTTTTTTTAATGTGGGAAAAGTACAACAAATTCTTAGGATTTAGGCTTAACATTCAATTGCACAAATGTAGCAGTTTTTTTTTTGTCTGGTTTTCCTTTCATCAAACTTTGTGTGTTATAAGATCCAAGGCTTGAGCCCTGCATTATTAAACAGTTGTATAAAAAAAACAGACGAGGCAATATCTCATCTGTATATTTCCAAGCACACAAATTCATTTTCTTTAGATGGAATATTATTCAGCTTCTCCATTTCCTGTAACCTAATGAATCTGTTTTATTCCTACCCTCCAGGCAAAGTGCCAGAGATTGTGATTCACGCTGAAGATGTCCACTAGGAGCTTTAGCAAGTGCCAAACAAGATCAGACCCTCATCACCTCCACCACACAAAGACACACCATCTGCCGTTGACCCCAAAACCATTCAGACTAAAAACAACAACTGTCCAGTGACTCATCATGTCACTGAAACTTAGATTGAACCGTTTCAGCCTTTTAATAATCACACAGGAAAACACTGCCACAAGCAAAAATCCCCACTAGAGTTATTCTCCACAAACTACTGTTAAACGAAGTGAATGAATCATGTTGGTTTTTGTATAGGCATAGCTCTCAAAGAACAAGAGCTGTTAACAGCGGTCACACTGTTCTTGACTGAAGGTGGCAAACAAATGCAAATGCAGCTACTCATAAAGTGGGAAACCCCTCAACAACTCTTGTGTCATGTATATTAAGATAAATGCAGTGTTTATCTCATCACCTGTCTCAACTTATTGGCCATACAGTTGCAGAGTTTCCACTCAGTATTTGAATTTTTATTGTTACACCTCATTGTTAGTTACTCATAACCAAATACAGGTCATCATTTTTAAGGCTCTTTTTTTTTTCAAACTCTATGAAAAATAATTTATTTGGCCCATTTGTCTTGGTTTCTCTTATTAACTTTGATCCCTTCTTTTTATTGAGAGCTACTACAACAGAATGCATACCTTGTTTTTCTTGTTCAACAGGGGAGGCTAAACCTACCCATAAATCACAGTTTGAGAGTGTTTGTTAATGTGAACATAAAAACTCACGTAAAAGCCTTGTAATTCTTTGTGAAATTAATTCAGCAACCAAATTGGGATGTTTTCCATTTACTAAGAATTCTTCACACCTAGCAATCTTTTAACAAAAGAAAGGACATAGCATCTATTTACAAGTCATATGTTGACTGTGAAATATTGCATGTAAAGAGCTGAAGCAGCTAAAAAAATATTTCACCTTTTCTACATGTTAATGTCTGAAGGAAGGCAGAATATATTGACTATAGAGGCATACTGTACTGTTAAGTAGGCATGTTTTACATTTTAAATTATTCATTAATATGCCCTTTGAGAATCAGTAAGGTTGCTGGGGGCAAGTCAGTGACAAATTTAAAAGGGAATATAGAGCCGGTGATCCATCATCTCTGTGGAAACCACAGCACACTGGATTCTCTGAGGTGAGCTTGTTGCTTGGTGATGAAGCTTTGGAAAAAAAGACTGGCTGCGGCAGCTGCTCTCGCAGGGAAGCTAACGCAATCCGAACTGATGGTGGAAATAAATAAATACATGTTCAGAAATGGTCTGGGCTCTTTGTAAACGATAATGCTACATAAATACCAAAGTTTACATTTTCATTTAAAACCAGGACGATCCTTGTGTATTTTATTCAACACATTTGAGTCTGGTTCAGCTTGTTCATGGTTAAATATTGCCTGTGAACAACTGAAACAAAGTGGTTGAGTTTTGAGTAGAGCTTTAGAAGACAGCTGAAATATGAGCTCTCTACGAGTTGCCATAGGCATTTTTCTTGCTCCAAATCCATCTTAAAAGAAGGGCAGATGACGTATGAGAAGGAATGGTTGCAATTAACTTTCACTAAAAATAAAACTACAAGTTTGAATGCAATTGAATTTAATATATATATTTATACAGGATGAATATTACACATGTACGCTGTTACCATTTGTAAAACAATACCAAAAGGGAAAAATAAAATACACACTTAAATTAAGGTGGTTGAGGCATAATAAATAACCATTAATCCGGCATTTCCTTGGGTTCAGCTCCAGGTTACTTTTGAAATAATATGACTCACTGGCACCTAAATAAACAAATATTGGAACAGATCCACTTACAAGTCTGAATAATGGCACCAGTCATAATTTGCACTCTTTTGGTGAACCCACTGTCCCCCAATAAACAGCTTGACATTTTAAGAAACGACTGGTAGCAACATTTAATACATTCCATAAAATTGTCAATAAAATAGACAGAATCCTACACCACTAATGATGATTACTACACTTCTCACTCATGTGAAGGATAACAGTCATTTTTCCCTCATACACAAACCGGGCGTCTGAAATCCCACCAGTTCACGGTAGCACCACTGAGCTTTCGGCCACGCAGGCAGGGGTTTAAGCCTTTCCGGGTCAGAGTTTCCCACCTGCTTTTCCACAGACATATGGGACACCCACACAGCCACGTAGTAAGAGTCCTGAGTTTTAGCTGCAATTGTTTCCAACGCCTGCTACAGGATGAGTCTCTGGCCCAGAATTTTGCGGTTAATCTCAGCCAAGGCCACCGAGAACACAAAAGCCTTCTCATCGGAGAGGTTGGCATAAATGTCAACCTCCTTTTCCTGTTTTTCTGTGAAAGAAAAGAAAAAAAAATCATTACAAAAACAACCACGACTGGTTTGTTATCAACAGGGAAATGTGCCAGTTTTTTATAGGACACAAAGCATAATTCAACTACCAAAAGGGCAGAACTTCATACTAATGTAATTTAATTGAAACTCTTTGTTTAAAGTGAAAAGCACAGCAGATCTGCAGTGAAATGAAAATCGTCGCTCCTCCATAGAAGAGCTGATAATGCATAGAAGCTTCCAACCCGGCAATGATTTATTCAGCAGAGTGCAAAGAAAGGATCATTAATCCACAATATGAAAGCTGTACACTTGGAAACAGTACAATGAACCACATGCCACCCTGATGGCTGCTGAATACTGAAGGTTTCTTTGTGTCCATGGAGATATGGTCATCTGTTGTCATTCAAAAAAAAGCTTTATCTAAAACATAGGAGGGTTGCTCAACACAGAGTTTTATTTAATAGGAGACACTATTTGGTTTACAGCTAGGTGTGGCTGGGAGTGAAGACTGATGCAGTGGGATCAGTGGTGACACGCCAAACAGGGGCTTTATTCTAAAGCCAAATGTAAATAAACAGAAATCTCTAGGGGGAGTGTGAAATCAGAGAGGGGCATGATGGGAGTGAAGGTCAGTTTGAGGATAGGGGTGGTAGGTAGGTCGTTTACTCTATCTGGACTCCAAGACACAATTAACACCATCAAATGCTCCCAGTATTGATTTATACCTCCTCTTGGCGAGACGCTCCAGACGTGAGAACATACATCAACATCTTTCATTTCCTAGCCCATGATTACAGCAACTTCTCTAAAATATTTCTTAATGCTTAAGATATTTGAAATGCTACTAAACGTTCCTCTTTAAGTTTTTGCTCATTTACTGCTTGACCCAACAGACAAGGCGCATTTAAACTATGAAATAAACCTTTTTTGGATGACACAAAATGAGAAAATATAGATTCAAACTGGATAAAATGATAGAAACAGTGACGGACACTGAAAATAAATGCCACATCGATAGCGAAAAAAGGTGTTTGCAAAAACAGGAAAGAAACCTGTAATCAAACATCATTCACAAGATCCCTTCAAAGCACACTCACTCATAATGCTTTCACTGAGCAAACATTGACAAAAGCACTTTTCAAAGCAACAACCCTTTTTGTCAGCTTAACGAAGTACTTTTGTTTATATTCATATTCAAACGTTCAAAGAAATTGGTTGGTTCCACTTACATTAGTCTGTATCTGAGCATATAAATAAAAAAAAAGATATTTATTTAAATATATTTACAAATATTCCAAGAAAAGTTGATCAAATAAAGTTTATTATTATTATTGTGGACAATTAAATTGACATTATTTGACATCACTGTAAATGCAAATGAAAAAATAACAGCAATAAAGTCACCCTGGATGTCTACATTTCTTCATGTTAATGTTTATAGTGACCATAAATCTATAATGATTACTGTTTGCACATTACCCTTTTCTTCCTCCTGCTTCTTCAGTCCAACAGTTTTGGGTCTGCCTCTTCCTCTGCGGATTGGATCTGACTGACTGTTGGAACGGGGTCGCCTCCTATTTTCCATATCACTGGTAGGTGTTAAGTTTATCTTCTCTTTTCTGATTCTTTCTGTTCGTCTTCTCTTTGCGTCCAATTGGTCTGAAACACAATCAGAAGGTTATAATATACAGTAATTGGTGTTGATACATTCATATTCTAGATACACAAACTAGCCACACCATCTCATAAACCGTTTTAACACAAACAGCAGCTCTTGTTTTCCTCACATAGTCTTTAAACCCATCCCCCAACCATTATTGACAGACTAAAAAGCCAAAAGAGGGTCTGAGTGTGAGTCCACATGCAAATCAGCAAATGATGTAAAAAGCACAGCCATATGCAGAGCTACAATCAGAGAATGAAGAGCTCGTTACTAAAGGAAGTAGGCCTGCGTCTCTCTGAGGGAGTTTATTTATAGGACTCTTCTTCAGGCTTCAAGTAAACGTCATTAGTAACAGACTCTAGCAACCCTGTGTGAAGAGAGCTCATATGAGTGACTACACCAGAATAATAATAATATATTGAAAGCTTTCAAAAAAGAAATAGCCTACATACAGAATTTGGCCAATTCTATACATAATTTGTCAAAGATCTTATGTAAAAAGAAATGACGGGGTCCTTTTTTTAAATCATTATATATTTTTGCTCTAAATGTATAAAGGAAATTGTATATATTAAGTGTTATGACTTTTTCCAGCATTTCATGTTCATTACATATTTTTTATTACATTTTATGCTTCTCACAATTTTTTCATTGTTCACTCATTTATTTTGGTGTGACAAATTCATTTGAATACATATACTCCACGTAGCCTCTCAAATAATATGAGTTAAAAGTTGCATTCATAAAAATTATTACAATTATATATAATAATATATAATATTATATAAAATTATTAATTTCATTATTATTTTTTAATTATAAACATAATTAGATACATGCATTAGAAACATATTTTTATATGAAGTACAGCATGTCAGCTTTCCAAAAATAATTGTTTTATCAAATATGTTTACAATAATCTAGCACTAGAATGCTTTATGATTTAATAATCTTGGTGTAACTCAGTTCTGTGAATCTCTAGTGGCAACCTTCTGTCCCCAACAGATATTTTAAATATTTAGATAATCAAGTATTTCCATGGCAGCCATTTGATTCTAAACGCTGTGGTAAGATCTTCTTCTGCTCACTCCCTTTACAGGCCTGCTGTACGACTGCATGTTAACTTCGGAATCCAGGCCCTGCCAATAACCTGCACTAACAAGAAGAGCTCTGTTCTACAGCTCATTAACACTGCGTAACTCCTTCACAACTAGGACACAGTCATGAAGACGGGGTTGCATCATGTGTGAATATTATTGTAAAATATCTGGCAAGCTTGGCTGTAAATTTGATCCAATATTCTTATCACATTTGTCTTGTTTCATGTTGCAAACAACACCATTTTTTAAATAAATGTCTTATTTAGGCTTTCATTTAATATTTTTAATTAAATTAAATTTTAAATTCTGAATTCAAATTCTCTTTCCAAGAAGCAAACAATGTAAGGGCAGACAGGGCAATCTAAATAAAGCCTGTCCTATTTCATATTGAGCACATTATTCTTAGCAGAGTGCAGGGGAAACCCTGAATAAATACTTCTGCTAAAATGGAAATGTGTCGTTCAGAAGAAACTGTGGCTACACCCTTCAAATAATATAATACAAGTAGAATCTCACACCCTCCACATATTTACAAATTAATTCCTTATGTGACTTGCAGAAAGCTCAGAATTATTTGTACAGAAAAATGTCAAAATGGGAAGAAGTGGGGAAATCAACGTATACATCACACCACAGTAAAACATTTAAACAAAGAACATTTGTGCAGAGCATTCCAGTCATAACTCAATGTAACAATCACAGGCTGAGCCTGCGCCGCCAAAAAACGCAATGCACACGCCAGCTGGGCTTTGAACAATAAAAATCATAAATCTTCAGCATGCTTGAGACTATCTGCCTATTTGATATGTACACAATGAGACATTGTTTTCTAGCTTATTCAACATGACTCACAAGTATAGCCTGAAGACACAGGCTAACTGTGGCCGACTCATATGGGTAGATAATATTAAAGCAATTAAATGAGCAAGTGTTCATTTTTCAGTGGGACAGAAAAGTTAGCCGATTAATATCTGGAATTACATTCCATTGTAAGAAATTTAAACATCAATTTCGCAGCCGTCACTTTCCAGATCAATAGTCACATTACATCTTGTTAAAGGCCACTTGATAAATATTTTAACAGTACATAATTTAGCATAACATAATATAGGAATGATAAATATATGGGGGTTTCAGATGCATAAAACATACAAAAGATGCACAAGTTACCCATTACTGGAGACCTCTCATTTAATTTGGCATTGAGAAGCTTTCGGCTTATGAAGACGTAGCCACAAGGACAGGATTTACAAGCCACAGGAATCTGAGAGAAACAGAAAGAGAACTCAATGAACTTCAGTACACACTGTGAGCACATTATTCTTAGCAGAGTGCAGGGGAAACCCTGAATAAATACTTCTGCTAAAATGGAAATGTGTCGTTCAGAAGAAACTGTGGCTACACCCTTCAAATAATATAATACAAGTAGAATCTCACACCCTCCACATATTTACAAATTAATTCCTTATGTGACTTGCAGAAAGCTCAGAATTATTTGTACAGAAAAATGTCAAAATGGGAAGAAGTGGGGAAATCAACGTATACATCACACCACAGTAAAACATTTAAACAAAGAACATTTGTGCAGAGCATTCCAGTCATAACTCAATGTAACAATCACAGGCTGAGCCTGCGCCGCCAAAAAACGCAATGCACACGCCAGCTGGGCTTTGAACAATAAAAATCATAAATCTTCAGCATGCTTGAGACTATCTGCCTATTTGATATGTACACAATGAGACATTGTTTTCTAGCTTATACAATATAATACTCATGACTGACCCAAAACCTAATTTTAGTGCTTAAATATGAATTCCAAATAGCAGAAATTCAAATGAATCATTTCAAAATCACAAGTCTACCAAATTATTGTGAAAAAAATGCACACTGAAATGTGCTCACACTATAAGCCACACAGTTGTCACATTTTAACAAGATCACGACAACCCAAGCTGGCCTCTTATCACTTATATAACACTTTTAAACATTTCTACAGACGTAATTTTGTGACATCACTTCGCAAAAATCCCTCCAATTAAAATACAACAAACCTTCAGTTCAACTTTGAGAAATGTATTTTGTATAATTTAATCTTTGGGTGATTTTATACATGACTTGATGTATCATAAAAATGAGTCAACTGAAATACTGTGACTAGTTTCTTGATAAGACAGTGGCGGGAGGGGGTGGAGAGAGAGAGAGACGCGGCAGGAACAAGCTTTTCAGACAGGAATTAGTTTGCCCTTCCCCCATCTCTCTTAGCACTACTCACTCAAGCAAACAGCCATCACTGCACCACTCATTTCTGTATATCTGTAACGCATCCTGCTGACTGGAAACTTGCCTGCTATTATGACTGACTAAATATTTCACAACACTTGAGGAAGAGCACTTCAATATCACGCATTTACAAAGGAGTAAATAAATATGGAGTGCCTTATAAAGACAACACTGATGTGTCCTTTGACTGGTGAAAAACTGACTCGACTCCACAGTAAACAGGAAACCATACCCTGATCGTTTTCTGCAGCTAAACTGATACAGTGACACAAATACAGTCTTATGAAATGGTCTGCAATGACGTGAGTTCTGTTTGTTCAAGGGCAAAATAAACAAAAAATAATTCATCGTTTATATGTCAAAACCAGCATTAATGTATAATTTTATCATCATTAGAAGTGGCTGAAGCCTTTAGATAATAACATGCACATTTATAAGCAGTTTAATTCTTCGTGATATTAAACGAGGCGAAAACAGACTGCATGAAACCTATGAAATGTAATTGTTTCAATGCAGCAAGCTGGATATCCTTTAACAGCCTTACACGTTTCCATCGCCAAACTAAGATGGAAACCAAATTCGGTGGCTTATTATGTGATACGACACATACTATCAATAAAATCACTTCAATACAATCGACAAAATGTGAAAACCATATTTCACATCACGTAGCAACGTTGTTTGTAACGCACACAGATCTAATAAATAACTTAACCTTATTAAAGCACACACCATACTAAAGATAACAATCCGGCAATTGAGAACTTGAGCAAAAACACAATATATCATTCATTGACAAACAACAGCTCACCTGTTGGTCACACTCCGGGCATGATTTGGTGGCCATTTTCACTTTCTTCACTTTGTTTGTAGACATATTTATAACGACGGGCTTCAATAATATCCCTTGACCTCGGCGATCGTACTGAAAAACTTCCAGCTGCACTAAGGCACACAGAGAAGTGCAGCTGATCAGGAGCTCAGACACACACACAAGCCGACGGACCATCAATCGCGCGATACAGACTGCGCATGCGCGCTGTAGAGGCTCGCTCGGTCCCTGGCTGCCAGCTCACGTGACCCACAGCTAGCAATGGAAAGATTAGCACATTTTTTTGTTGTTTTTACACATTCTAAAGTTGAGCACTGTGCGTCAAAAAAGGGAGAACGGCAATAATAAATATTGTGCTGTCTATAAATAAATATTATGCATAAAGGAAAAGATATTTCCTTTATGCATCCAGCACTCAAGGAGCATGCGCACTACAGCACGACAGTCACATGGGTGAAGAAGAACAATAAGTGCTGATGTGGGTGAAATAGATATGCTGGTTGAGACACTGCCATCACTTTTTAATATTATAGCTTGATGAAAACAATTGTTCGATGCGACGAAAACTGTCAATATTGAAAAATCTGACTAATAATTTATAATATCCTCACATGATACAATACTTCAATAAATGGCACCATGTGATTAATGTTGTTTTTCTTTTTATGATTACTTGTATTGTGTAACTGTAAATGCTTGCGCGGAAGTGTGTGAGAGCATTAGATTATAATTGTAATCTGTATTACCTTTTCCTGTACCAAAAGCACTATAATGAAAATGTTTTCCTCACATTGATTTGCAAACTACTCTTGAGGCTGAAACACCAACCTTGATGGACAGATGCTTTTCTGTTTGCTGTAGGCTATAATCAGTCTCTTTTTCATAAGTTACTTGTCATATCAAAATTCACTAGAATAAGTATAACAAACTTTTCTTAGCTTAATGAAAAAGCTGTACGACTAGTTGTGCAAGATGAGCTTGGGAAGATTACTCTTTAACAACAAACATTTCTGTGAACAATATTTTCAACAACCTGGCAAATTGATCATAGCTATAACGATTCAAATATTTGTCAGGGTTATCTGGGCTGTGCCTTAAAACTTGTCCATTACATAATACATGTTACATATCACATTTCATTGATTTAAGGACTCTAAGCTACTCATTAATGTCATTGTATATTTAGGCTGTGAAGTGATGTGCTTTGTTTTTTTTCATTTTAACTTTTTCAATATCTTTATGTTCCTGATAGACAACATCTTCAGCTCAGTTATTATAGGCCTATTAATGTTCTTAGCAGATGTTTTCATGTAATTGGCTTACAATGCAATCACATTTCGTGCATGTCTTCTGCTTTTTGTGCTCCAGTTAATGTTTTTGTTCTGTTGTTAAGGACAAAACTCAGCTCCTCATAACCCCACCCCCACCTACTGCTAGACTTTTTTATACTCTTTATATATCTGACAACATGGGATACAATCAAAACATTTGAAAAGTGTCTACAGGAATATGTTTTGTTTGTAATACAATAAAAATGTAAGAGATGATCAGAGGGCTGTTTTTATTTTATAATATAAATACTTAACGACACTAAGCTTAAGCAAAATGAAAAAGACAAAAAAAATACTCCCATTTTATGCAAATATGTAATTACAGCATCTGCAGATGTTACAGTTCTACCAGTCTGTCCTGTCTGCAGAAAGCATTTCCTTCATCATTATTTTAGTCTCTGTTAGTATTACTCCAAAACACTGCATGGCATGGACTGCTTTAGTGTTTTAAAATTACAGCAGAGAAGCGGCATTTTGTCCATATCACTTTAAATACTAAAGCCTTCTGTTGAGAGCCTATTGAAAAAGAAAGGAAAATCTTAAAAGAATAGTATGTGTGGCTCTGCAGTGCAGACTTCATGGTTGTTGGTTGCACTGTGGGAATCTCATGTCCTCTTCATATGCTAAACAAGTCATTGTTAAGCACAAGGCTGCTCTTTAAACCTCTCACATGATGACTTAGGCCAGTGTTTCCCAACCGGGGTGCCGTCTGTCGAGAGCAGGTCTTATGAATAATAATAAAAAAGCAACATGACAAACAGATGGTATATGGTACCAGTGAGAGGTAGGCATTCTAGATAATAATAATAATAAAAAAGCAACACTTATAATTTATAAGTATAAATAGAGATACAACCTTGTGTCCAACAGATGGCAGCATTTCATCCAGATCACAGAAACATTTTCACTACTCCAGCCTTTGACTTGAATTTGTGTATATTTCCAAATAAAACCCACATTAATGCACGTATGAGACATTTTAAGGCTGTGAAGTGATGTGCTTTGTTTTTTTCATTTTAACTTTTTCAATATCTTTATGTTCCTGATAGACAACATCTTCAGCTCAGTTACTTTAGGCCTATTAATGTTCTTAGCAGATGTTTTCATATAATTGGCTTACAATGCAATCACATTTCGTGCATGTCTTCTGCTTTTTGTGCTCCAGTTAATGTTTTTGTTCTGTTGTTAAGGACAAAACTCAGCTCCTCATAAGATCACAGAAACATTTTCACTACTCCAGCCTTCGACTTGAATTTGTGTATACTTTCCAAATAAAACCCACATTAATGCATGTATGAGACATTTTAACGTAGTAGAATACTACGTTTAAAATGAACAAAAACACTATGGTTTATGAACTCGACTGAAACTTTATATGATTTAAAAATGTTTTTCTTTTAAATATCGAGTAAATGAAATAACAGATTCTTTCACTGTTTCTTTCATTCAGAAAAATTACCGACTTAAAATGAACTTTTAAGATGTAGGCTATTGTGTAAAATGTTATGACGCTGTCCTCTTCAATGTGATGAAATACAAAAGACGCAAACAAGAAGCTTACTGTTTTATGACACTGGGGGGTGAGGATTAAAATGGGACTTTTTCAATTAATAATTTTCAAATTTTCTTTATTCAGTTTTTTAATGTTTAATCTGATACCTATCTCTACCCAGATGTTGAAGAAAATCGTTTAAAAAATCGTTAAAAAAAAAACTTAAACAAATTTAAAATGACCAGACATGTCATATCTCATTTGCAACGGCGGAGTTTAAAGCTTTTTAATCAACGTTAGTTAGAGACTTTTTTTGCACGCCCCTGTGTGCTGATGAAATTTTTGCCGGTGTTACGAGATTTTCGGTTTCCGAGATTTTCGGTTTCAGTGGGCGGAGCATACATTAATATTCATGAGTTTCCAGGACATGCGCGTCGAACCAGGTGGAACTGAGAATTTCAGTTCACGCTCCTTGTATCTCAGCAGGTTTAATGGTATATTTTAAAAAAGGTAAATATTTTACAGCGTTGCACAAACCTATGCCTAAACTACATTTGTTCATCATTTTGTAACCGTTAAATTAAAGTGTAATGTTTTCATTAGTTTGCACGTTTTGTGCAGTCGTCACTGACTGAATGATTGCAGTTTGTGCAACACTGTAAATATATTTACCTTTTTTAAAATATATATATATATATATATATTATATATATCCCATTAAACTGCTGAGATACAAGGAGCGTGAACTGAAATTCTCAGTTCCACCTGGTTCCACGCGCATGTCCGGGAAACTCATGAATATTAATGTATGCCCCGCCCACTGAAACAGAAAATCTCGGAAACCGAAAATCTCGTAACACCGGCTGTGACAATGGGGAAAGTCTCCGCCCCTCACACACACCCACCGGCTGCGGTAACTCATACAGCGCTGGGTATTGTAGTTTTATTCTAAGCGCAGCGAATGGTGAAGGTGGATCAAACAGCAGCATGAGAACTACAACCCCCATGACGAAACATGAGCGCGCTGAATGAGAGCATAAAGATAGCCGGGTGGATGATAGTAGGCGGTGATGAGATGATTCTCTAGTGAACGTGGTACAGTTAAGCAATTAATAATGCGGACCGGCCTCGTATAGAAGAAACGTTTTCTGAAGTGATTGCGCTTTTTATTGTTAATTTTATCCTTTGCTTTAACTGGCGGTTAGAAGAACAGTATCTTTACAGTAGCGTCTCTTCACGCGCATCCTCGTTCCTTGTTCTCCAGACAGACTCGACTTCCTCACTGAGCAGAAATGTATCGCTTGCAGTCGCTGGCAGCTCGATCACTGATCGCCGGAGCTCTCGATCACTGTACCCCCTTAACACAGACTTCTCTTACTGGGGTGCGACACAAATCTCAAGGTCCGTCCGTGGAGAAGTGCGGCCAGATGCGCTTCATCACCGCCGAGGCTAAAGCGTCTGCTGGGCGCCTCGACGGGAAGATGCGGGAGAAGACCCTGACTATGGACACACTGAACCCGCAGGTGAAGGCTGTGGAGTACGCCGTGAGAGGACCCATCGTCATCAAAGCCGGAGAGATCGAGAGATACTTGGAGGAGGTGAGAAATGCTTCAATGCAGCATCCCAGAGCTACATGTTCGTAAATGTTTATCTTTAGACACTCCAATGAAACAAACACGTCTTTTCATAATACAATTGTTATTTCTGTTCACAGTTGTAACTAGTGCTAGAATACAGTCAACATTGCTCAGGTAGACACAATAGAAAGTTGCAAACAATAAAGTTAAACATTTTTTATTTTCATTTTTTAAATTTAAATTAGAGTCATAGTCTCAGTATGGGAATTTGTGTTTCTCTTTGGCCACACATCTGACTACTGACATGTTTAGTGATGATTTATATGAGGCAGAGTAATCTTAAAAATGCGTTCACCAAATATGGTTGTTGAATTAATAGTTTTTTAGCATGCTTCCATTTCTGGTGTTTTGACACTTAACATAATCGTTCAGAGGGTTAGGATGGAAACCGCTCTGGCCATTTACACCAGTTATGTTGAAATATTGACATGACATCAAAGCACTTTCATATATAGTTGACAACACTATGTTAAATAGAGCAACAACTTCAAGTGGGGTTTGTTTACAAATGCTGCTGGTGGAATTAAATACATGAAAGCTTTTTTAATTAAAAATTGTAAAGAAATTTTAGGATAAAAAATAAATACGTGAATAACTAAAATAGGAAATATTCAAACTTGCTGTAACATTAATTCTACACTAGTTACTGAATAGATGTGAGGACATCCCCTTAGGGATATACTGCTTTTCATGCCAAATGTGTTTGGTGGTTGGAAGTAATGTGCAAAACGATCCACTCGTATGCCTTATAGTGGCACATCTTTATTATTTTGCCTTCCTTTCTTGTGTCCATGAGGGTTGCTTTGAATAAAGCAGTGCTCAGTCCACTTTCTGACCTACTTGCAGTGCCATTATCAAAGCAATGTGACAAAGTTGCTGATTCCTGTGATGCTGACCATTCAGCAGTAATGTTATCTAACTCTCTTTACCATGACGTAGAAGTATGTTTGAGCTTGCATGCTCAGCAATGACAGATGAGCACTTGGGAAGGGAGCTTTTTTTATAGCCCCTGAACAGGTGCCTTCTCGACCTCTGACAAGGGCATGATCCCCCCAGACCCTGATGGTCTCCTCATCTCATAACGTGACCTTGATTAACTGCTGAACTTTGTGTTGCCATGCCCTTAGCCTGTGACTAGATGGTACAGAATGTTTGAGGACAGCAATGACGTAAAATCAATTTTGCTGTCATCGAAAGTGACAGGAAAGTTCTGATTTATGACTGTAGTAGGTCATGAAACATAGCCTGATTTAAAGAACAAAATGTTCTACAACTTAATTTCACAACCTTAGTTTTATACGAATGTGGCTGTGTAGATGCACCTAGTTTTCGTGACCAAACCTAATTGTGCATATTCAGACAAACACCTGCTTTCACTGCAGTACTGGTAGACATAATCTTTTCCCTACAGAACGACAGAGGACAGGTCTATTTGATGTGTACTTTGCAACATGGATTCTGGGCAAGACTTGTGGCATTGTAAAGGGGTTGTTAACATAATAGACACCTCTCTTATTTTCTTAGGGTGGTACGAAACCCTTCTCTGAAGTCATCAAAGCCAACATCGGTGATGCACATGCCATGGGACAACAGCCAATCACCTTCCTCAGACAGGTAACCAAAAATGCACAAATTATTCTTGTCTCATAGTCAACCTTTTAATAAATTTAATATTTTTATTTAAAAGTTATTTTGGTATTAAAATCAGCATAAAAATGTCAAAACTCAATCTTCCAGTGAAACAACAAACTTCTCTTATGTGACATATGCTGGACTTCTCCAATCATTTAGTCCACTTAAACACTCCACCCTCAAGCTCACATGCATCCACCACCACTTTTTAAATGTAATGCCCACATCTCAAAATCCAATCAACAGCAATTGCGTAGAACCAAACCCCAACTCACATTTTTTCTTTTTCAATAATATATTTAACTTAGATGATCATAATACAAAAGAAAAGATCTGTCGTTACTTCAGTATTATCACAACATTAAATGAAGCACATTATTTCCTATTTTTACAGCATGCATATTTGGTTCCCCAGAACTGTTCACTCACTGTGCCACAACACAATGTCTTTTTATTATATATGCAATGCTCCTGAAACTACACAACAGATTTTCCAGCTCATTTAGACTGTAAAAACAACATAGAACCTACAAACAAAATCAGTGACCTTTTTAGCATGAACACGTTTATTCAGGTTAATGAGGAGTCCAGTTTGTGCTCACTGTAGAAGGCATGAAAGAAAAGCCGCTTTTGTTGACCACTCACAGTTTTGGAACACACTGCAAATTCCCTTGCAAAGTCTCTTATGATTGGCCTAGTTTTAGTCAAAGTTGATCCAGCCTTTCATTATGAGCTGAACAAAAGCTTTTGTGATGGCCTGAGACTCTGCAGCTTGTGAAATACGTTTTCTTGAGAGCCAACAGAAGACAGCTTTGCATGATAGTCATAGTTTCTGGTCAGTGTGATCATATGATTCTTGAGCTCATGTCATCATTAAGGAAAAGAGAGTCAAAGAAAGCTGCCTTTGACCTGTACGGGTTATTATGGCGTGGAAACTTTGGGAGGGACTGGACTCCACCAGCCATCTGGTCCAGACTGTTATATTTAGGAATAAAGTTCCAGCTCAAATTGCTGATTCCCCCCTTCAGTGTGCAAATGAATAATCATTTTGCTTAGAAGTTACAACACAATGCATATAGAAATCAATTGCAGTTTGTTTTGAGTAATTATAAAATTGATTGCAAATGGAATTTTAGCATTTAGATTTTAGTGGAAATAAATAGGCAGTAGACGTGCATAGAGACCAATGATCTATATTTGCTCTTAAATCTTTCAAATTGCACTCACTGACTGCAGACAAATAAGAGTGTGTTTTATCTGTGTGTGTTCATTTGTGCAGGTGGTGGCTCTCTGTACATTCCCTGAGCTGATGGACAGCCCCAGTTTCCCAGAGGATGCGAAATGGAGAGCACGGCGTATCCTGCAGGGCTGCGGAGGACACAGTCTCGGTGTGTGCCTTTGTTTCTCTGAGGATGTGTGGTTGAAACCGCTTAAGGCCATGATATAATAAGTTTACAGTGTAGCGATTGGAAAGCATCCATGATCCCCTGTTATTGCAGATCATGCAGTTCTCAGGAAGCTGGGAAACAATAGACCTGTATCGTAACTCTGTTCCATTCAGTGTTTTGCTGCAGTAAGTGCTTTATGAGTGCTAACGCGTGTGTTTCTGTCACAGGGTCATATAGTGCAAGCCCTGGCGTGGAGTGCATCCGCAAAGACATCGCTGCGTACATAGAGCAAAGAGATGAAGGAGTGCCTTCAGACTGGGAAAACATTTACCTCACCACTGGGGCTAGTGATGGCATTATGGTAAGTCATTGGATGTTTACAATCAAAAAGACTTGACAGCTTACTTGGCCTACATTACCAACAAAACCAAACTTTGTTTTTAAGACAATTCTGCGGCTACTGGTGTCTGGGAAAGATTCTTCTCGGACCGGTGTAATGATCCCCATCCCTCAATACCCGCTTTACTCTGCTGCAATCTCCGAGATGGATGCGGTACAGGTCAACTACTACTTAGATGAGGACAACTGCTGGGCCCTGGACATCAATGAACTTCACAGAGCCCATCAGGCTGCCAAACAGCACTGTCAGCCAAGAGTCATTTGCATCATTAACCCTGGCAACCCTACTGGTTGGTATATTGTAAAGCTATTCTCGTGTGCTAGGAAACATAATGCCCTTGTGTTTGTTTGGATCCTGTAGCAGGTGTCCTGGAAAGAAGAGCGTGTCTCTTTTAATACCTCATGTTCTTTTTCCAGTCATGATCCCACGTGAGTGGGGACCGATGCTGATGAGATCTAAAATTACTTTCATATGGTTTGTAGGCAATATTCCAAGTCTTCTGCAGCTGATAGCTTTGTGTTGACAAACAAATTTGATCAATTTACTGAAAATTGCATATGGAATGTAAAATATATTAGAATATAGAATATTAAATTCAAATTAGTCGGATACGTTTTGTGGTCTGCCCAAACTCGTGCTATCCTGTCTCTGGAGTGATGTGTGTTGTGATGGTTCATGGGATGCTGATTAAATCTAGATTGCAGAATGAGTCATCAAAATTGTAAATATATATATATATATATATATATATATATATATATATTATATGTGTGTCCATGCATCGGTTTGAAAATTACTGTATTAAAATAAGGCATGTCAAGATATGTTGTGCTAGGTTTGATCATGTTGATGTATTTTTGAGTGGTGAATTATCCCTTTAAATTCTGTCATCTCTCTTCCATCATCCCTGTTTGCTCTTTACAGGTCAGGTCCAGAGTAAAAAATGCATTGAAGAAGTCTTGCACTTTGCATATGAAGAGAATCTCTTTGTTATGTCAGATGAGGTAATCACAATTTCTGCTCTTTTGCATTTACACTTTGGATAAGAAACTAGTTGAGCTGGAAGTGATTTATCTTTAAACATACACTACCATTCAAATGTTTAGGGCCAGTATTCTTTATTTAGCAAGGATGCATTAAATTGACCAAAGTGACAGTAAAGACATTTTGTGTTACAACAAGTTTCTATTTCAAATGCATGCTATTTTTAAACTTTCTATTCACCAAGGAATCCTAAAGAAAGTATCATGGTTTCCACAAAAATGTTAAGCAACAATAATAATAGCAAGAAATGTTTCTTAAGTGTATTAGAATATTTTTTTTAATTTAAGATAGCTAAAATTCAGTTTTGACATCATAGGAATAAATGACATTTTAGATTTACATTTATGCGTTTTGCAGACAGTTTTATCCAAAGTGATTTATATTGGTAGGTCTATGCTTTATCAGTTCATGCATTCCCTGGCAATCAAACCCATACATTTTGAGCTACAGGAATGCTTCTCATTTTAAAATAGAAAATGGTCATTTTAAATTGTAATAACATTAAACAGTTTTAGTGTTTTTATTGTATTTTTCAAATACATGCAGCCTTGATGAGCATAAGACTTCTTTCAAGAACATTAAAAAAACTGTATTGACTAGTAAGTTTTGAACCATAGTTAAGTGTGAAACTGTTCAGAAGAATGTGTGCATCAGTTGCTTAAATCCTGTTCTAATTTAGCACATGGTGACCATTATGCACTAAATTATGATTTGTACTGTTGCTGGCAGGTGTATCAGGACAATGTGTACGCTCCTGACTGTCAGTTCCACTCCTTCAAGAAGGTGCTATATGAGATGGGTCCCGAGTACTTCAGCAGTGTGGAGCTCGTCTCCTTCCATTCCACTTCCAAAGGCTACACGGGAGAGTGAGTATCCCTATTCTTGAACCTCTGCAGGGGTCAGCATGTGCCTTAACTTGAGATGGCCTCCTTAAGATCAGCTTTCACTGACCCTTCACACACTTTCACATGACAACCACACTATCCTCAAACATTTAGACATCGTCTGGCTTTGTAATTTGCCATTTGAAATAGATGGGATGTAGAAATATCCACCTTCAGTGTCAAGCTGGCATTTGTAAGGACATCTCTGAAGTGGCAGTCCAGTGAGCGTTGTTGTGTTTATATTTGTTAAAACCCCATTCCTCTAACTGTGTTTGGTTGTTCAAAAGTCCAAATGACTCCTCTGATACTTTGTGGAAAGTGGCCTGACTGGAATTGAGCGTTTCTCTGACAAAACCTCAAATATTTATGTTTTGGCTACTCAACGTGGCAACCTTGTCCTACAGTTCTGAGAACTCATGCGATATGTCCATGTCCTTCCACAGGTGTGGCTTCAGGGGAGGATATATGGAGGTGATCAACATGGATCCTGAGGTCAAGGCCCAGCTGGTCAAGCTTTTATCAGTTCGCCTGTGTCCCCCCTTGGCTGGCCAGGCTGCAATGGATGTGATTGTCAACCCTCCTCAACCAGAAGAGCACACGTTCAAACAGTTCCACCAGGTTAGTCGTTTAGTATCTGGTGGAGTAAAGCACATTGTGTACTGGCACTGACGGTGACTTCATTGTTATGTGGTTTCTAGTATATAAACCTCTAAATGTTACGCATCAGTAACCTGTTATTCCATAAACAGCCCTGAAGAGTTTTAATGTTTGGGTTTGACTAGGCGTGATTGTGTTTGTTTGATCTCTTTCAGGAGAAATCATCAGTGCTGGGTGCTTTAGCAGAAAAAGCCAAACTAACTGAGCAGATCCTGAATGCAGTTCCAGGAATCAAGTGTAATCCTGTCCAGGGGGCCATGTACGCCTTCCCTCGAATCTTTATCCCTCCTAAGGCAGTGGAGGAAGCCAAGGCAAGTGCTCCTACTATTTGCTTTTGGTATTGTTATCCTAGCTGTCCGCTAGTTTCCAGGGCACTCTAGATTGTGAGTAAAAGGGTGTAACCAGTAGTACTAGTTCAGTTTGTCCAGTACTCTTACTTGAATGACTAAATCCAACTGTATAATTGTTACGCTGTTTAAGAATTATATAAATGTTAGCTACACTCCTATTCTGTTTATAAACTCGATAAGAATTGAGTGAATAATTGCTTGCAGAATGGTAATTTGCTACAGTTAGTAACTTTTGTTTCCACTTGAGAAGCCGCTCTTCTACTGGAATGAAGCTTCTCTGTGTTCTGTAACTCAGACAAAGTTGAATGACATCAGGAGAAAGTCAGAAATGCAAAGTCTGAGCTGTCACTGAGGATGTGTCTGTAATTGGGCAGGCTCTAGGAATGCAGCCTGACATGCTTTACTGCCTGAGGTTGCTGGAGGAGACAGGAATCTGCGTTGTTCCCGGGAGTGGCTTTGGGCAGAAAGATAGAACGTATCATTTCAGGTAAACTTTATGATCAAACAAATTCACATTTTATTTGCTATCAGGTGATATCCCCCTCCCCCATGACTTCCTGGAAGAACATGATTTGAAATCTGCCATATTTGGTCTTGAGCGCTTTTTTTTTGGTTTATTTATTTGTTTATGGCCTGAGCTGAAAAAAGCATGTGAATAATCTTTGTTGAACGTGCACATGCTTGTCACATTTTGTGGTGGTTTTAAACCAGATAAATGAAATGGCTCAGAAAACGGAGAATTATTCCCCTTACTATTCAAAATATTGTGTGATATCATTGTTTTCAGTGTCCAGTGTTTTTTTTACTTTATATGCCAGTAACTCGTTTATCTGTTAGCACTTTTTTTAAAAGTTTGGTCTGTTTGTCTTTGTTTCAGAATGACAATCCTGCCATCCATAGAAAAGCTGAATGTACTTCTTGGCAAAGTGCGAGATTTCCACATCAGGTTTCTGAAAGAGTACTCCGGTCTGGAGTGAGATGAAATCTGACCTGATTTGCAAAACATACGCTGGCGAGTCCAGCGCTACTTAACACACTAACTACTCATTTAAACTGTAAAGGTAGTGTTAAGTATTTTTTTTAATTCTAATTTTAGACAATGATTTAATGAAAATGGCTTCTGGATGAGTTTTACGGAAATATTAGCGATTTAGTCAGATATATAACACTACTCTTGAATATTTCAGTTATTTTTCACGGTTCATTCGAGAAAATTGGACACGTTGTCATTTTTCTTATGTTATATTTGTCTTTAAATCATCATATCTGCAGTAGGGTGCATGGTAAATAGACACCCTCTATCATGAGACATGAGATTCAGTTACAAACGCTATGTATTAACAACTCTCCAAACCAGGAACTAAATTGTGAAGATTGATGCGTCACTCACTTGAAAATAACTCACTTGAAACTCCTTTGTAGCACCTTATATGAACTATTCAAAACCATTTTGGCTGATGCAAATATATATATATATATATATAAATATTTTTCACTTTGGTGGCTGTGACGAACACTTGTTATGGTTCTGGTTTACAAGGAGGAACTCTTTTAATGTTTATCTTGTCCTCATCCTCCGTTGCACTCATTGCCATGCAATGTACAGAAACATTTTATCTTTCAAAATGACAAGCTTAGTCACAAGTTAAGCTTCTGTGGAAGATTGTGGCTAAAGCGATGATTTATGTGTTCTCTGCTTCTGTATGTTTCCAAGGCCAGTTGATGATGTGGAATGAAGGAAGCATGCGTGGAGAAAGTGCTGGCTTGTAAATGTTTACTGATGTATTTTATGTCCTCTGGTTTTATGCTGCAAGTTATTTTGAACTATTAAACAATGCTTTTTGAATCAGTTCTGGGGCTTGTACCATGAAGCTAGCTGAACAAACTCTGGGTTACAGGATTGGTTTCAAGTTCAGAAAACCAAACCAGTCCAATCAGGCTTTATTGATACCATGATGCTGATTATCAACTTCCTCTGTCAGCTCAGACCTTCGTCCTGAATTCATGCATAACTGTGTAAACATGTGCACATGAAATTGTGACCTCAGAAGCAAACAGCCAGTTGCACGCTGTGAAACTGAGATTCACTTTAAGCAGGAATCCGTGTGATTCACTTCTCTCTTCTGCCTAAGATTGGGAGAAAATTATGAATAAAATATTAAAGGGGTCATATGATGCGATTTCATTTTTTCCTTTCTCTTTAGAGTGTTACAAGCTCTTGGTGCATAAAGAAGATCTGTAAAGTTGCAAAGACTAAAGTCTCAAATCCAAAGAGATATTCTTTATAAAAGTTAAGAGTTAGCCACACCTACCTAAAACGGCTCGTTCGAACACGCCCCCACATACCTACCTCACTATGTGGGAAGATTTGCATAAAGCCGCCCAAATGTTCACGCAAAGAAAGAAAGCATAACTTTTATTCTCGCTGTAGTATTGTTGACGCTGCAGCCATGTCGTGAAGACGCTGTGTGCTTCGTTGTGAAAGCGAAACCACTTTGTTTGGTCTTCCAAAAGAGGACGATATCCGCTTCGCCATGCCTAGAGCTGATCTGTGCTGGTCGCTGAGGAAATACATCAACTTAGTGCTGTGGATCGCCAGCACATTTTATGGAGGACTGTTTCCTGAACCAGTAGGAGTAACGTTAGACTAAAATGCCAGCAGTTCTGACTCACGTAAGTACGTTTTCTTTTATCATTTGCCACTGATGATTCAAACGCGAGTTTTGGGCAGTGTGGATTAACGTTAGCACTTGTTGTTTGTCATTTCTCCGATCACAAATACAGACAGGGTTTTATGTTTACGCGGAGCAATGCAACGCAACGCGTAAAAAGACAGTATAAGTCATTATAATCAGTAATTATGTCCCCACTGGATGCAACAAATGCCTCGTTTGTAATGGGTTTTAATGTTTATGTCTCGTCGCTCCGGCCGGACACGGCATCAACAGTATGGTGAGGGGCGTAACATTTCCGTCTCACGCTTGAGGTATTCGGCCAATCACAACGCACTGAATAGCTGGCCAATCACAGCACACCTCGCTTTTTCAGACCGATGAGCTTTGTAAAAATCGACGCGTTTCAAAAAGGCAGGGCATAGAGGAGAAACAATAATGTACAGTATGTGGAAAATAATGTGTTTTTTTAACTTTAAACCGCATAAACACATTTCATTACACCAAATACACAAAATAATGTTCTTTTTAGCAGCATCATATGACCCCTTTAAATAAAAATATCCTCATTCAGAACTTATATTTGGACTATTGTAGCCTGGTCGGGTCGTCACCGCTGTGGAGTAACACATACCTGCGTGAATCGCCATAGACATAAACTTAGAGAAGTAGCTCCGGTTGGAATGTTCTTCCGCGGGATGTGTGCAGTTCGGTTTATTAACCGCTAGAGCGCCAAAAGTTACATAGTGCTGCTTTAAGACTTTAAACTTACACAGCAAGAATAAAAAGAGTTGTCCTCAAAAGGGGACAACTGAAAGAAAACATCTGGCTATATCATTGAAAGTGAAACGGGTTAATTTGTGTAGTCAATAAAATATATAATTCCACAGCGACTGAAACGTTAAAGCTTTATATAATTACATAAAGCATATAATTTATATTGCATATTTGTATATATTTGTTCATTTATAAACTTGTTACAAGTACAAATGTGTAATAGAGTGAGGGTATAATTATGTACTCAATATATAAATCATAAAATAATTATAATCACTGATTGACTGTTGTGCCAAAGATATCACTTTGCTCACAGCTGATTGGTCCAATTTCGGGTTGAGGTCTCAAAACAAAACCTGCCACAGAGCAGGCGAGCCATGTATCGTAAGTTATGGCGATGAACACTTGTAAAAATCAGCCCACCTTTATGGTACATAAAACCCAGGGATGACGCAAAACAAATGTAAGCTAGCCAGCAAAACTGGCTTCATGGTGCAGCCCCATTCTTTTCAGACAGGCGGTTGTATTTACAAACTAAATATTAGCCATTAAAAGATATTAGTGCCAAAGTTGACTCCATTGTAACTCTCCCCTTCTGACATCTCAACTTTCATATCAAAGCCATTAACAGTGAGTGAATATTGTTAATGCCTTTTTGCATTCTTTGAACTTAATTATCACTTCATATGAGGTGCCTTTATTCATGCCTGTGAACTTTGTCAAATGAGTTTTCCCTACTTGCATTACTAGCTTGTAATGTTTACAGACTTTTGGAAATTGGCCCAATGTTACATTGTATATAGAATTTTCAAATGAATATTAAACTTATGAAGACTGTTAAAGTGCATTACATCTGTTTTGTCTTTCTTTTTTAACAAGGATAATCACTTTATCCTTGTCTTATGTCTTGTTTGCCAAACAAAATAGATTTTTTTTATTTAGCACTGCATTCAGACGTCAGTTCAAAAAATAAAAAAATAAGTACACAAGTAAAACTATGTATTGTTAAAAACCGGTCTTTGTGGATGAAAAGCA
>NW_015644007.1:98352-101066 GCF_001515625.1 Sinocyclocheilus rhinocerous
AAAAAAAAAAAGGCTCATGTCCAGGGCCAAAACTGCATTTTATGGTTAGATTTAAACTTGTGAATACTATGACAAAATAAAAAAAGCAAGTTACACACAGTACGTAGCAATTACCCTTTTCTCTCTGAAGTGGGGTTGTCTCTAAAGGGCCGCTGGGAGAGGAGGAGTAGCAAGAAAGAGTTACTAGATGCGGGATCATCGGTGCGTTTACTACAAGGGAATCAGGTGGTCAGGAATGGCTGTATGTAATTCTCATCATTTAAGGCAGCCCCGAATCAGATTATAAACACACCTGTTTGTTGTGCAACTAGATCATTTTTTTAATCCCCACTGTTGGAGCCAGACAAGATATTTGCTGTAGTCGGGGTTACTGATGGGCACACTGCACGCCAGGACCGTGATGCCCTCCTTCTTCATCTGAGCTGTCGTTGTACGCCTCACGGCGGTGACCACCAGAGGAGCTCTGGCTTACAAACTCCTGCAATTCCACTTCCTCCGCGTCTCCAGAGATGACGGGTGGATCGGCCCGTGTGGGCAGCAAATCCTCCAATTCCTGAAAAAACAGAAGACACATATTAGGGGAAAGAAAACTTGGAATTGTGCTTTTATAATAAAAAAAAATACTGTTCAAAAGCTTGATTTCAATAAGATTTTTTCAATGTCTTGCTTCTATGCTCAACAAGGCCACACTTGACTAATACAGTAAAAACAGTAATACTGGGAAATATTACAATTTAAAATAACTTTTGTTTAAATGTTTTAGTGTAATTTTCCTGCGATGGCAAAGCTGAATTTTCAGCAGCCATTACTCCAGTCTTCAGTGTTCTGTAACAGGGTTTCTGCAGGATTTTTAAGCTCAAATTTAAGACTTAAGACCTTTTTTTAAGAGCTGCACAAATAAAATGAATACCATATGAGCGGGGTAGGGCAATGTAGTACCATATTAAACTGTAAAATGACTGTAAAAAGCATAATTTACAGTTCAGAAACAAGTTTTCACAAAAACAAAGTTTTATAAAATGATAGACTTTACATTTCAGCCTTTAAACCATTGTTAAGAAAATGGATGAGTCAAAAGTATTAATTATGATATTAATTTAAACATTATCAATAAATTATATCAATTAAACAACAAATTAGGGGTGTGCGATATTGACAATCTCTCGATAATATTCTGGGATTTTATCGATAACGCTAATTAGATATTTTGCTGAGTGTATTGTGCTGATATCTTAAGGACTACCGTGGACAGCTGACTCCTACATTTTTTGATATTCTTCATATTCTGTGTGGTCAGTTCACAGCAGTAATAGAAATTAATAGGGATGTAACGATTAACCGCGAGCCGGTTGAAAATCGATTCAAATATGTGACGATTCAAATCGGTTGAGATGCTAAACAAATCGCGATTCATTTAGGGGTAGTTTATGAATCCATGTCTGAGGGGAACTTGCTGTCTTTAGAAAAGTTTAGATGCAGGGCTCTACAGTGCGACTATTTCAGTTGCATTTGCGACTGAAAACTACTGCGTGCGACTATGAAATTTTTAGGAGCACCAGTGCGACTGACCCGATCATCATACTTGTGATTGCGCTCAGGGGAGCTTCAAAGGTTTCTACGTGTTTTTGCAGCGTTGAGTAATGTATCACAGACATATCTAACGAATCCTTTCATAAGCAAAGTGTAGACGGGGTGTAAATAAGAGATTCATTGCGCAGTGTAGAGAGCTTCGTTGATTATAAATGTGAGATCGAAATGAACTAAGATGAGTGAATAAAAGGACACATTTAATTTATAATTTGTCTTAAATCTCATTTTGTAAAAAAAAAGAAATAATAAAAAAAATCGTGAATCGAATCGAA
Source organism: Sinocyclocheilus rhinocerous (assembly GCF_001515625.1). Lineage (NCBI taxonomy): Eukaryota > Metazoa > Chordata > Actinopteri > Cypriniformes > Cyprinidae > Sinocyclocheilus > Sinocyclocheilus rhinocerous. The sequence goes on from NW_015644007.1 coordinate 100,215, forward strand.
TCGAATCGTGAGTTGAGTGAATCGTTACATCCCTAGAAATTAATCATTTCCAACAAGTTTTATGGGCATTTTTACCTTTACCATTTTTTCTAAAAGTGTGCACCATCTTTTGAGTCAAACTCTTGCATTTGGTTTGTTACCAAGCAAATTAATTCAGTATCAACAAAATTGATCTTTGCAATGCAGAGGAAACACAGAGGCTGCATTAGAAGTGGCATTTAGATGCTTTCACACACTGTTAAATTCAGCTCTGAGGAACATTAAATACTTTAACCTGCAATTACAAATGCATAAATAATGTTTTGATGTTTTAAACATAAAACATTGAAAACTGATGTTTGAAATTATTTTTTAAATAAAAAGGTACCTTAAATGTGAAATTAAAACCGCCAGTAGGTGGCAGCAAGTCACTGTTAATAAGCGAGTCATTGCGTTTGAACGGAGTCATTTAAACGTGTGATTCATTCAGGAACAAAACAGTGTCCTGTTGCTCAGACGCGAAACAGTATTTTAAACATAAAACACTGAAAACTGATGTTTGAAATTATTTTAAAAATGAAAAGGTACCTTAAATGTGAAATTAAAACCGCCAGTAGGTGGCAGCAAGTCACTGTTAATAAGCGAGTCATTGCGTTTGAACGGAGTCATTTAAACGTGTGATTCATTCAGGAACAAAACAGTGTCCTGTTGCTCAGACGCGAAACAGCGCTGTGCTTGAAATGATTTTTGCTGGAGAAATAGAGCAAAAACAGGAAATATGGTGTCTAAAACAAGTCTCTTAATATTAACTACTTGTTTATTGAACTGTTGTATAAAATCAATATCACATTTGTAATCATGCTTACTTTGAGG
>NW_015644007.1:101242-106634 GCF_001515625.1 Sinocyclocheilus rhinocerous
TATGAAATGATATAAATATATACATTTTCTGCCCCATATCTTGAATTATGTGATAATTCTAAATGCATTTTAATAGACTGATTCATGCAGTGAAAGAACGCACTCTAAATGCGCACTAGTCTAACCTGCTAGACTTCTTCACCTAATGTATGCGTGCACTCTGTAGGTGTTTTGTGATTGCTTTTCGTGATATACTCATAATATCAACGCACATTGTTAAAACAACAATTACGATATTAATCGCAGACCATACATATCGCACACCCCTATGTTTAGATTTTTATAATGCATTGTCTTCTTATCGATCCGCCAGTTCACATTTAAAGCTCTGCATGTTTGCAGGATAAAAACATGGGTCGATTTTCACATTGGTCTGAACTCTGAACAAAACAATAGTTTTATTGAAAATGCTCATTCATTCTCTGCCAGCAGGTGGAGCGTTTGGTAGAAAAATAACCGTTTCCCCGGTAACAGCAGAACACAAAGCAGCGCAGCACCTGGTGTTTATTCAATGAAATCATAATGTTAGCCTTTTGAAGTTTAATCGTCACATTCAGCCATATCACAATTCTGGTCTTTCCGTCTCCAAATTTAAGACCTCTTGAAATCATAATTAAGACTTGTACAATTTAAGACTTTAAGGCCTTAAATTTGAAACCACTAAATTTAAGACTTTTTAAGACCCGCTGAAACCCTGTTTAAAGAGGGCCAGGTGAGCCAAAGCCACCTACAAGAAGAGCTGAAACACATGCAGTGAGGCACAAAAGATTACACAGAGAAGTTAAGGTTCTGCACTATTTATAGATCACTAATTAAATAAGCAAATTTGTGTCATTTATTATGTGACTTTATCTTTGTACAAAAGATCCAGTTTCACTAACATGTGGAGTTCTGTGTTCTGCTGTCATTAAAACAAATACTTTAAATATAAATATTAATCTGAAACAGCTTCTTTTTTTTTTTTTCAAAATACAAAAGACAATTCAAAAGACAATTATACAGACAATTCAAAATACAGACATTTTTAAGAGTGGTCTCAGACTTTTGGACCCCACTTGCAATGCAAATAATAACAAGTGAAAATCAGCTTTGCCAACACAGAAAAAAATGTACATTCAAAAATTCATTAATATTTTGTGATCAAATAAATGCAGCCCCAGGAAAACACTTCAATCAAAAACAGTTTTTTTACAACTTTTACACACCGCAAATTTAAACGGTAGTGTATATTTTTAAAGAATGCTATATTTTGCGTGCGTAAAGAGCAACCCCTGAATTTATCAACATACTAAACATCTCACAAAGGCTCACCAAGTCTGACTCATTTAGCAGATGTCTGGCTTTAAAAGATCATAGTGGAAAATAATATCACTTGGTCTGTGGTTTAAACAACCGTGATGAAAAAGGAAATGTGTGCTATCTCTCAGTTCATAAAACACTTGCCACAGCCTCCTCTCTGTCTCTAGTTCTCTTTTATTCTCGCTTTTATCATATAGACCTAAAAGGTGTAATTATAAGCTATCTCACACTTGGTACAATAATTTAGGGTCACAGACCCACTTATTTGTATGAGGCCATTTCTAATACACGCACACACATTCACAGTTAGTGGAAGTACATTACTTGGTACAGATAATTGCACATAATCTTCTCATGTGTAGGATGATATTATTTCCTCAGCTCACATCTATACCGTAAAACAACACATAATCCAATCTAAGGTCGCGCTAAACTCACTCTGTCATTTCCTCATGTGTCAGCTGACATCTCAAAGGTTTTTTTCCTGAGCCGATTAAATTATCTTCTAAATCTAATTAGTGTCTTTTTATAAAAGCTCTAAAAATCACACACTCTGACTAACTCTCAAGGGAAATGGGGTGTTGTGAAGCGTGGATCTGTTTGAAACCTCAAGTAAAACGGAGCCTGAGGTTTGAAGAAAGCAGAAAGAAAAACGGACTAAAAGACAACAGAAAGGGTTGGTCTGCTGATCAGCAATGAGCAATCAGTGGAAATATGATTACTCTTGCGATACATTTAATCTCATGTGACCACAGACATTCCATTTCCACTAACTTAGAATCAGTAAAAGTTATTCAGCGATGGATAAATGAAACAATACCAATGAAGCAGAGCAACATTTCACTACAATTGTATAGACGTGCTTCCCTTACACCTCACAAGAAAAACCATGACAAGACACAAGAACAGAGAAGTCACGCGTCAGAGATGAGGGAAATTATGCAAATTATGCAGACTGTTCAAAGTACAGGAAGCCTTTGGTGATCAGCGCTCCACGATGCGTATCTGACAGTCTATCAGCGCATTATAAGCAAACTAACAACAAACATTTGAATTTATGTTCATTGCAGATGCACCAAAGTTATGTATAATAGAGATCCTTCACCATTTGCGGCAAAGTATGAAGTAAAAACGATAATATTTCAAAATATTATTACAATTCAAAATAAGAGTTTTCTATTTTAATATATTTCACAATTTTATTTATTCCTCTGATGGCAAAAAGCTGAATTTTTAGCAGCCATTGCTCCAGTTCTCAGTGTCAAATGATCCTTCAGAAATCATTCTAATTTGCCGATGTGTGCTAAAGAAACAGGTTACACTTTATTTCGATAGTCCACTTTAGACATTCTATTAACTATAAGTAACTTTGTAACTACATGTCAACTACATGTCAACTAATTCTCATTAATTTGCAACTAGATGTCTACTAACTCTCAGAGTAGACTGTTAGGGTAGGTTTAGGGTTAGTAGAATAAGTTGACAAAGAAAGTGTTAGAAGATAGTCTTAAGTGTTAAGCAGACAGTCTACTAATACTCTACTAACTGCTAGTTGACATGTAGTTGCAAAGTTACTTACTGTTAATAGAATGTCTAAAGTGGACTATCAAAATAAAGTGTAACCTTACATTATGCCTACTTACCAAATCAAAAATATTGGCATGAATTATTCGATTGAATTGTACTTGTAGAGACTGCAGAGACACAAAACAAAATACAGGTTTTCAGAATGAGTGGCTTGTTATAAAATGTGTTGTCCTTGACGTTGGCTATTATTGGTCATTATTTAGAAATATCTGACCACTCAGAGCTGCGACTAATGCATTCCAGATAAGTTCATAAAACAAAGGGTCATAAATTAGCAGAATTGATAACTATATACCTTTAATTGAATTATTGAATTGACCTTTTTATTCAGCAAGGATGCATTCAAAAATGTTAATTAACCTGGTGTTTATTCAATGAAATCATAATGTTAGCCTTTTGAAGTTTAATCGTCACATTCAGCCATATCACAATTCTGGTCTTTCCGTCTCCAAATTTAAGACCTCTTGAAATCATAATTAAGACTTGTACAATTTAAGACTTTAAGGCCTTAAATTTGAAACCACTAAATTTAAGACTTTTTAAGACCCCGCGGAAACCCTGTGTAAATAAAGTATTAAAAGTGCAAAAATAAATAAATAAACACTTTTGTAACATTAACCGTCTATACGGTCACCATCAAATGAAATGTGCCCTTGCTGAATTAATATAATAATTAGGGCTGGTAAGCTATTAAATTAAAAGCGATTGAGCTGGTAATCAAATTTGGAGAAATTACTCCCAAAAGATCATTTAAAGTCATTGTTGTGTAAAGCATCGAACAGACATTACAAAAAGTAGTTTTAGCAAAAAATATTTAGTTTGCTAAAATGTATTACATATACTCTTTTGGACCCATGAGGGTGAGTAAATGACACAATTGTCATTTTTGGTTGGGTGAACTATAACTTTAATAATTTTATTAAATTTATTATTATTACTATGGAAATTTGAAATTATTTATTTAATGAAATAATACTCTAAATAATAAACTAAAACTGCCAGTAGGTGGTGGTAAATGTCTTAATGATTAAGTCATCGAGTCATATTAATTCATTTGATTTGTTCAAATGCTGATTCATTCAGGAGTGTAGTAAATGGTTCTTTATGAATGGTCCATTAAATCATTAGGCTTGTTCGACTTGAAGCGGATCATCACCATCAGACCGATCGGTGTGTGACAAAGTACCGCAAGAGCTATAGAGAGCAGATGGCTCCTTGTGCTTTTGAATCGCTCTCGCCGTACTTTGATGTCATACACCGATCGATCTGTGCAGCGCCGCTTCAAATCCAACGCGCCTATGGCCAATGGTTCAAGGCGCCAAATGGTTCACCCAATTCATTCAAATTCATTCATTAAGAAATATAATATTGCTGCGTGTTGCTCGGAGACGAACAATTCTGCTTTGTCTTTATATTTTGGTTGGCAAAATTGAGCAAAACAGACAACATTGTGTCTAAAATGTTAACGGCGTATTATTGTGCCATCTCAAAGAGGCACGAAATCACTTTCACAGACTTTTTCCATTAACTGTTCCCTCCTGGTGGAATGACCTGCCCAAATCAATCAGAGCAGCTGAGACCTTAACCATCTTCAAGAAACGACTAAACACATCTGTTCCACCTTTATTTGACCCTCTAACTCTAACACTCTCTATTCTATTTTAATTCTACTTTATCTATATTTATCTATTTTTATAAAAAAAAAACAAACAAAAAAAACAAACAAACACTAGCTTTCTATTTTTTCTATTCTATCTACTTGTTTTTCTTTGTGTGTGTGTGTGTGTGTGTGTGTGTATATATATATACATACATACACACATACATACATACATACACACAGGTACATCTCAAAAAATTTGAATATCATGAAAAAGGTCAATATTTTGTCACTCATTTCAGCTGCCCCATATCTTGAATTTTAGGGACGTTCCAACTACGTTCTCTAGGCTCCATCACGCAGTGAGCTGTTGCCCTGCCTCATATTTGTCATCAATCAACTGTATGGAATGTCAGATGACCCACATATAGGTCTGGGGCGGGGCAAGTGCGTTAAAGGGTTAGTTCACCCAAAAATGAAAATTCTGTCATTAATTACTTACCCTCATGTTGTTCCAAACCCGTAAGACCTTCGTTCATCTTCGGAACACAATTTAAGATATTTTTGATGAAATCTGAGGGCTCTCTGACCCTCCCATAGACAGCAAGTTAACTACCATGTTCAAGGTCCAGAAAAGTACCAAGATGATCGACTTGATGATCGATCAAGTAGTCCGTGTGACATCAGTGGTTCAACTGTAAAGTTACGAAGCTACGAGAATACTTTTTTGCACCAAGAAAACAAAAATAACGACTTTATTCGATGACATCATTACGTCGGATCTGGGTCAGCGCTGCCACACGCTCGCGTCATGATACTGTCGTGAACGCGCATCCACAAGTGACACAGTAGAGACGAAAATGTGGAATAAAGTCGTTATTTTTGTTTTCTCAGATTTCATCAAAA
>NW_015644007.1:107899-110900 GCF_001515625.1 Sinocyclocheilus rhinocerous
CAGTTTAAAGGGTTAGTTCACCCAAAAATGAAAATTCTGTCATTAATTACTTACCCTCATGTTGTTCCAAACCCGTAAGACCTTCGTTCATCTTCGGAACACAATTTAAGATATTTTTGATGAAATCTGAGGGCTCTCTGACCCTCCCATAGACAGCAAGTTAACTACCATGTTCAAGGTCCAGAAAAGTACCAAGATGATCGACTTGATGATCGATCAAGTAGTCCGTGTGACATCAGTGGTTCAACTGTAAAGTTACGAAGCTACGAGAATACTTTTTTGCACCAAGAAAACAAAAATAACGACTTTATTCGATGACATCATTACGTCGGATCTGGGTCAGCGCTGCCACACGCTCGCGTCATGATACTGTCGTGAACGCGCATCCACAAGTGACACAGTAGAGACGAAAATGTGGAATAAAGTCGTTATTTTTGTTTTCTCAGATTTCATCAAAAATATCTTAAATTGTGTTCCGAAGATGAACTGAGGTCTCACGGGTTTGGAACAACACTAGGGTGAGTAATTAATGACAGAATTTTCATTTTTGGGTGAACTAACCCTTTAAACGCGTTAATTTTAACACGTTATTTTTTTCAGTAATTAATTAATCTAATTAACACATTAAATCACCAGCCCTAATAATAATAATAATCCCAACATTTTGAACAGTAGTGCATGTATAACATTCTTATAATATTCTTCAATAACTTCAAATGTACTGTTTATCTTACCGACAGCTTCTCTGGGCTTAACCAATTGTTTTCTGGGAACTGCACATCAAACTTGATGAACAGGTCACCCTTCTCGAAGGGGTTACGGTACTGTGGCATGCCTTCCCCTCTGACAACTCTGACTGAACCTGTAAAGGGACAACACCATTTTTTAGAGCATGTAACAAATCACTTCAAACTCAGACACTACAAAACTCATGTCAAGTGGACTCACCTGGCTCAATGACTTTGCCAGCTGGGTATTTCACCACAATCTGTCTACCATCTAAGTGTTTCAATGTGAAATGGAAACCACAAAGTGCTTCAACAAGGCCGATCTTATGGGTCATGGACAAGTCGTTGCCTTCTCTTCTGTATGTCTGTTGAAAGTTTAAAAGCTTTAGCTTTATTGACCATATTAGATTAAAAACATACAAAAAAAAACAAAACAAAACTGATGCTTCAGTGATATCCCATATCAGTCCAAATCAGACATGACTCTAGCTTTACTTAGAGGCCTGAAAGGGAGGGATTAGAACCTGTAAAGCAGCATGTTCATGACACACTGTCACTACAATCTGCTTTACGTTCCTGCAGCAGCTCAGCAGTCAAGAGGCCAGAAGCTCTAAAGCCTGATCATCTGTATGGCTGAACCACAGCGCTACAGAACGAGTTCTTTGTTACTTGCTGGTAATTAAAGGGGTCATATGACGCAATTTCATGTTTTCCTTTGTCTTTGGAGTGTTACAAGCTGTTCGTACATATATAAGATCCGTAAAGTCGCAAAGATTTAAGTCTCAAACCCAAAGAGGTATTTTTTTTTCTAAAAGTTAAGACTCATCCACACCTTCCTAAAATGCCTCATTCAAACAAATCTGTATCACTGTGTGGGAAGATTTGCATAACACCGCCCAAATGTATACACAAAGGTGTACCATTTATTCTCGCTGTAGTATTGTTGCTGCCGCCGCCGCAATGGAAGCTAATATTCCAAATATGGTAAAGGGAGTAACATTTCAGTCACACGCTTCAGGTATTCGGCTAATCACAGCGCACTGGATAGATGGCGCTTTTCAGAACAATGAGTTTTGTAAAAATCGGCATGTTTCAGAAAGGCGGAGCAGAGAGGAGCAACAATAATGTACGGTATGTGGAAAATAATGTGTTTTTGAACTGCCATCCACTAACTCAAAGTTAATCTTTTAAAATACTAAGTTAAATTATTAAAAAGATACCTCTTACCCCAAAGCTAGGTATTTTGAACATTTATACTATGAATTTTAGAATGACCAAATATTAATCAATTTTTTTTTTTTGCTGGAGGCAAATCACTTAAAGGGGTCATATGATGTGGCTAAAAAGAACATTATTTTGTGTATTTGGTGTAATGCAATGTGTTTATGTAGTTTAAGGTTCAAAAAATATTTTCCGCATACTGTACATTATTGTTGCTCCTCTATGCCCCGCCTTTCTGAAATGCGTCGATTTTTTACAAAGCTCGTCGTTCTGAAAAACGAGGTGTACTCTGATTGGCCAGCTTGCAGCACATTTTATGGAGGACTGTTTACTGATCCTGGGAGAGTAAACTTAGACTAAAATGCCGGCAGTTCTGACTCCCGTAAGTAAGTTTTCATTTAAAGGATTTGCCACTGATGATTCAAACGCGAGTTTTGGGCAGTGTAGAGTAGCACTTGTTTGTCATTTCTCTGATCACAAATGCAGACAGGGTTTTACGTTTACGCGGCGCGATGCAATGCAACGCAACGCGTAAAAAGACAGTACAAGTCATTATCTGTATAAGTCAAATCAGTAATTATGTCCCCACTGGATGCAACAAATGCCTAGTTTATAATGGGTTTTATTTTTGTCTCGTCGCTCCGGCCGGGACACGGCATCAACAGTATGGTGAGGGGCGTAACATTTCCGTCTCACGCTTGAGGTATTCGGCCAAATTTTTCAGAAAAAAAAAAAAAAAGTCTTGGGGTTTCTCAATGGAAAAAAAATTTATTGTCGTACCTTTAATTTTTTATAAAAAAAAAAACAGAGCATATAAACAAAGAGGCTGTTACTTTACTTGTACATGGAGGTACAAACATTTTTCTCTATTGTTATTGTTAATGTACTTTCCTTAAAATGTGACAAAGTTACAATAATAATAATAATAATAATAAATGTAAATTAAATATCAAAATGAATGTTAATGTTTCGCTTTTTACCTTGGACAAAATAGACAAAATAATACTAACCAGTATTAGGCCAGTTTGAGGCTTTAATCTAGCTTAGGAAAC
>NW_015644007.1:113508-117609 GCF_001515625.1 Sinocyclocheilus rhinocerous
AAACGGGAAAAAAAAAAAAAAAAAACCCTGTTCACTTAATCTTGGGAGTTTCTGATCGAACTAAAACATCGCTATCATAATTTCTGAACTTGACAGTGAATATTCACATACCTCATGCTCCTTTCCCTGCAGGACCAGGACAATGTCTCCAGGTTCTACTCCAGGTGCCTGGTCTGCCTCCCCGCCGAAGGTGATCTTCTGTCCGTGCTTCATACCTTTATCCACATGCACTTCCAGAATCTTCACCTCTTTAATCACCTTCTTCCCCTCACATTTTTTGCAGCGGTCCTTCTCACTGATCACCTCACCTGGATCATAAACAAACCATCAACAAACCTTTCCTCCACATGAACTCAGTAAATGTCAAAGTACATTCAGACTGGAGCCCCTTACCTTCGCCATTACAATCAGTGCACACTGACTGCATCTGTTGGACCATGCCAGGAGCCAGCTGTCTGATCATAATGCGCATACCACGCCCCCTGCAGGCTGTGCACTTCTGGACTGCACCAGACTTCCCGCCTTGACTGGAGAGACAGAGAAACGGTTTCAGTTTCACCAATACTCGAGCACATACAGACTTAAGCAAGGGGAAGTTTCAAACTCTTTAAAAAGCCTTCGTGGCCTGTTTAGCTCAGACTAGGGCTGGGCGATATGGCCAAAAAATTATCACAATATATATTTTTTTATATCAGTCGATATCGATAATTATCACGATAAATGTAAAATTTGTATTTCTTTCAAGTTTAAAGGCAGATTTTTGCTCCAATGTGAAAGTTGTAAAAACCAGACAGTTAACTGTGGTTTTAATCTATTCTTTATGGTCAGAACATGACAAACACTTCGTTTTTGAAATCTTTACACTTTTTTTTGTCATTTTTCCTTAAAATAAATATCTTAATAGAAAAAAAAAGTCTTAGTTCTGCATGTTCTAGTAATGTGCAATATTTAGACCGACAATTTAGACTTCATTTCTGCTTTTTCTTTACAATCCACACTCAGCATCTTGGGCTTGACTGAGACCTGGATTCGTCCAGAAAACTCAGCAACTCCAGCTGCTCTAGCTAACAATTTTGCTTTCTCTCACACACCTGTGATTCGATGCAATGGAGAAAATATGATTACTTTTAATGCCTCGAGGCCTGTTTCATAAAACAAGTTTACCAAATAAGCCAGGCTTATTTCAGTTATTTCAGTCCGACTCATTGTCAATTCCATAAAGCAAAACTAACATGGGCCTAGATCAAGCTAGTCACTGTGGCAAATTATGCTAGGAAACTGACGTGGTCAAAAGTAGGCTAACTGTCAGACTAAGCTGAGTTCCTCTAACACTGACCAATAGGAACCCAATGATATTACTACTCTCTCACATACTATTATATGACTTTTTTTTTTTTTTTTTTTTTTTTATTTTTCTAGCCATGCAGCCTTTCCAACCCTCTACATTGCGAGTAAATCACTCGCATATGCGACTAAATCTTACTCTGGGCGACTAAATAACGTCTAACATTAGCCATTGGCTAATAAATTCTTAGATTTTACTCTGCAGTGTGTGAGTTGGAGGCGTTCAACACAGATTTTCACTCGATAAACACGCTGACTGAGCGCTTGAGAGTTTCGCTCTCCGTCAAGCGATCTGTACTATTTGACATTGGCTACAAGAAATCGCTTACCCCACCTTTAACTCATTTGAGCTTAGTAATTAGTACTGTACTAGCTTACACTTGATTTACCTATTACAATAGTCCCTTTACGGTTACTGCTATCATAAAAATACACTTATATGTAGGTTTAAAATTCTCAATTTGATCCATGATCGACATTAAGGGCTGCTTAAGAATAACTTTGCACAAATTAGTGAGATTGTGTGAACTTAATTTGTCATTTATGGAACCGCTTTAGCCCCGATTGATCTGTTAGGTTATTTCAAGTCAGGTTTTGGACTTTAATCCCCGCTTTTCCTAGAAATCAATCTACATATAAAATATTGGTCACAGATTATTGGTCACTTTCTAAAGAATAAAAGTATAGCGCATCCACTAGTAATTATATATCAATAAATAGTTTTTTAGCGATGCAAATATGTTAGAAACAATGCATCGCGATATAAATGCCAACTTGTAGCCGATGCACACTTTTTAAACCGATGCATCGCATCGTTAACTTTTTATGCCGATGCACCGAGCGAATCGGGGAATCTTCCCATCCCTACCACAAATGCATATTCTTCCTACACTCTTACCAGCACTCAAACACATCATCAACATATCTCTACTCACAGGCAGCTTCCCCACTGCATTCAAGCAGGCTCGGATAACCCCACTGCTCAAAAAACCTACATTAAACACTTCACTTACAGATAGTTACAGACCTGTCTCTCTCCTTTCATTCACAGCGAAAACCCTTGAACGAGTTGTTTTCAACCAGGTATCATTGTTTCTTTCACAGAACAACAAACTGGACGCTAACCAATCAGGCTTCAGGAGTGGCCATTCAACCGAGACTGCGCTACTGTCAGTCACGGAAGCCTTGCGGATGGCAAAAGCTGATTCCAAATCATCAATTCATATTCAGGTTGATCTATCTGCTGCTTTTGACACAGTCAATCATCAGATCCTCCTGCCCACCCTCTCATCACTGGGCACCACAGGGATTCCACTTCGCTGGTTTGAATCCTATCTCACTGGTAGGTCTTTCAGGGTGGCCTGGGGAGGGGAGGTATCCAAAGCACATCAACTGGTCACTGCCTCCTCTTCTTCATATACACTACATCACTAGGTCCCATCATACAGGCACATGGCTTCTCCTACCATTGCTATGCTGATGACACACAGCTCTCTCTCATTTCAACCAGATGATCCAACGGTAACTACACGGATCTCAGACTGCCTGGCGGACATCTCGGCAAGGATGAAAGAACATCACCTACAGCTCAACCTGGCAAAGACTGAGCTTCTTGTCTTCCCTGCCACTCCAACTCTACAGCATGAGTTCACCATCCAGCTAGGTTCTTCTACAACTATCCCATCAACTTTGGTCAGAAATCTTGGTGTAATCTTTGATGACCACTACCGGTTGCGGCTCGAATCAAGTTCAAGACATTGATGCTTGCATATAGAACAGCCACAGGCTCAGCACCCGCCTACTTCCACTCACTCTTACGAATCTACATCCCCTCCAGAAGTCTGAGATCCGCTAGTGAGCGACGCCTCGTGGTACCATCACAGAGAGGCTCAAAATCACTTTCCAGAACATTCTCGTTCACCATTCCTGGCTGGTGGAATGATCTTCCCAAGGGCTCCAGACTGTGACCATTTTTTCTGCCTGTGCAACTAATTTTTGTGAGCGGTCGCACTGGCGCGACCACCGCGTTGTCCAACTCATAAGCGCTGCCATTTCTGTTGCATTTGAGAAACATTAAACGGCAAACGAAAGCGAAACTAAACCGCGCTACATTTCAGCTGCGCAGCGCGGACCGTTTATCAGCTCGCACTGCGACGCAAAGAAACTTGTCCGAGCTCAGAACAGCTTTACTCGGGAGCCAAAGTTGATTTCGCGACACTGTTACTGCACAGATGCAACAGTGCTGCGAGATCCAGTGAGAAGGGTTTGAATTCGCCGCACAATGTAACCATGGTGTTGTGGTAGAAATAGTCGAATGCATTACATTATTCATTTCAGGGTTTGTACAACCTTTTGAGAGAGAAATTCAAGCACTTTTCAATTACTTTGAAACATTTCACACTATTTCCAGCACTTTAAGCACTTTAAATTATCCAGTTTGAATGTTACTTTTAATGGGATGACCAAAATATACTTTGTGGTAAACAAGGTAAACAAAATGTAAAATTAAAAAAATACATCAAATCACAATTATAACCAGTAGACAGCAGCAGAGGAGCACTTATTGGCTTATTAGTCATTCATTTCTACTTTTTCTCTATATTTTGAAATTATAAAATCACTATTATAAAATATCAAATCATCAAGAAATCAGATTTTGTCAGAATTATTTTACACTTTTTTTTGTGTATGAAGTAAGAAAAGTCACAAAGTGCCTTGAAAAACAAACTTTTCTTCAATTTGCTACTAAATCACACA
>NW_015644007.1:118803-123455 GCF_001515625.1 Sinocyclocheilus rhinocerous
TAACCATGGTGTTGTGGTAGAAATAGTCGAATGCATTACATTATTCATTTCAGGGTTTGTACAACCTTTTGAGAGAGAAATTCAAGCACTTTTCAATTACTTTGAAACATTTCACACTATTTCCAGCACTTTAAAGCTCTAATATTATCCAGTTTGAATGTTACTTTTAATGGGATGACCAAAATATACTTTGTGGTAAACAAACACCTATGTAAAATTTAAAAAAATACATCAAATCACAATTATAACCAGTAGACAGCAGCAGAGGAGCACTTATTGGCTTATTAGTCATTCATTTCTACTTTTTCTCTATATTTTGAATTAAATTAAATTAAAATTAAATGATGAACTAAATTAAATTATAAAATCACTATTATAAAATCATCAAGAAATCAGATTTTGTCAGAATTTTACACTGTGTATGAAGAAAGAAAAGTCACAAAGTGCCTTGAAAAACTTTTCTTCAATTTGCTACTAAATCACACAATCACTGAAGTTGGTCAGTTCCATATACTAGAATAATAATGGTACATTTAATAAGAGTGGAATATATATATTTTCTATATAAAAATTAGATTTTGCACCCATTACTGTTGTTAATAAAAGTCCATTTTGTATGCATCTTAACGCAAACTTAGTGCTTTACTGTCAAATCTGTATAAACAATAAACAAAAGAAAAATAAACAAGAAATGAACAAAATATTATTAGTAACTGCACTTGCAAAACAATAGTAATTTTATGATTAAATTATCTATATTTTAATACTCCCGCACACCACCCCCAGCGCTACCAAATCTGCTCCTGGCACCACCATCTGTAGAACTTATGGCGTTTTTCCACTGCGTGGTATGACTCGGCTCGGCACGGCTCAGTACGGCATGGCTTTCGGGTTAATGTTTAATGAATAGCTTCGGGTTCAGGTCGGGCTCGGGTTTATAGCTAAACAAACTATATGCAGGCTACTGCTTTGATAGACGCACGCACACACACACACACATTATAGCACACGACAACACAGCACAGAAACTTTTATTAGTAAAATAGCTTTGACAGGCTACTGACTCGCAACGTTATATTTCTCTGCAATGAGGGGGTAAAATCGCTGTTTTTGAAGGAACTAAGCCTCATTGCTTGTAGAGAGAGAGACGCGCAGACGCAGGTTCACACACACAACTTTCATCTCTCTCTCTCGCGCGCACGCCAATTCAAATAAATGCAATCTTACCGCACTGCATCTCTGTGTCTGATTTAAAGCAGGCCGAATGCTAACGAGCCTTAACTGACGAAAATGACCATAATTTGCACGATGGAAGAATTATCGTCTTGTCGTATACAACCATTCTCTTGGCAGAATTTATGTGACCGCTGCACCTGATGTTCGTAAAACTTTCATAACTGGTAAGTGTTTTTTTCTTTTGCCTTGTGAACTGGCCGAGCCTTAATGATTCTGTTTCTTTACATGTATTTGCTTACTGACCGTTGCATGCAATCGTGAAATACAGCATTTTTTAAAACTGGCTATTCGTTGTGGGGAAAAAAAAAAAAAAAAAAAAAAAAGATTTCGGGTTTTCTAAATTTAACTGTGGTCGGGTCAGACGATCTCGGGTACGGGCCGGGTTCGGGCTTCACTTTAAAGCCCGTGCAGACCTCTATGCTGAATCCTTATTTGAAAACTTCTCTTTCAACTCTACTTGACTTCATCTTAAATAAAAAAATTTAAAAAAAAACCGGTGTCTTTCTCTTTATTTATTCCTTCCCTTTCTAGCTTGTACTTATTTGAACAATGCCTAAAACTTGGTATTACAAGCACTGCCTGTGTCTGTTTGCCTCTTTAAGATGAATCGCTTTATGTATTCTCCAACTGTAAGTCGCTTTGGATAAAAGCGTCTGCAAAATGACTAAATGTAAATGTCTAAATGTAAATGTGACTCATAAAACGTAGGATTGTATTGAACCGATTGGGTGTGGTGGGACAAAAAGAAACTGAGAAGCTCATCATTACAGAGCTCTTTCTCCTTAATTGTCATGCCAACACCCATAAAGTGAAAAAACTTACTCACCCATTACAAGTGCTACACAGAACATTCTTGCTCAGCTGTAATTTGGTTGTTTTTCCATTGTACAAGTCTTCAAGAGACACCCTACAGGGAAAAAGTGAGAGTAAGCTCTTCTGGAATATTCCACAATATTATGATGCAACACCAAATAAAGCCATAGTGACATATTTAAAGCTTCTTAAGAAGTTGGTATATATGTGCTTGGCAACAGCGAGGGGATGAGGAAACAGAAAAGAGGTCAATGTGACCGCTAAAGGACAGCAGAGAACAGCATTTCGACACACATTTCTTTAAAAGTGGAAGCCTTGTGATTTGACTTACTTCAGGGGGTGGACCATATCTTCCCCTCTCCGCCGCCCTCCGTTCCTGCTCCGACCCTGTCCACCCATGAAGCCAAAGAGACCTCCGCCAAAGATATGGGAAAAGATGTCATCCATCCCTCCTCCTCCACAGCCACCTTCTCGCAGACCCTGTTCACCATAACGGTCATACAAGTCCCTCTTCTCTGGGTTAGTTAGTACTTCATATGCAAAGCTAATCTCCTTGAACTGAAAAGAGGAAAAAAACAACAACAACAACAACAACAACAACAACAAAAAAAAAAAAGAATAAAAGCATTCTTTGCAAGTTTGTTCTTGTGCATCAAACATGTTTGAGAGTCCGTTTATCATTTAACATGCTCCATGTAAGTGTGCCTATTA
Source organism: Sinocyclocheilus rhinocerous (assembly GCF_001515625.1). Taxonomy (NCBI): domain Eukaryota; kingdom Metazoa; phylum Chordata; class Actinopteri; order Cypriniformes; family Cyprinidae; genus Sinocyclocheilus; species Sinocyclocheilus rhinocerous. Next base: position 121,564 of record NW_015644007.1, read on the forward strand.
ATATTTACGCGTGAATAAAATCCTAAATTATATCTGCTTATTACATGCAGTGATCATGTCTCCAAGAAAAAAAATTGGGTTCAACAGCTTGATTCATATGGATTACTTCTGCAAACCAATTTTTGAAATGTCAGTCTTGGTGGAATTGATTTAAAAAAAAATGGAGAGACAGAAAACTCTCAGGCTTCATTCAAAATATATTAACTGGAGTTTTGAAGATAAAAGAAAGTCTTATTTGCTTGGTAGGAAAGAAAAGTAGAGATGCACCGATTGCAAATTTCTTGGCCGATTCCGATTTTTTGGAAGTGTGACCTGCCGATACCGATTTTTGCCGATTCCGATTTTCTTTCTAAGAACTATAATTGACATCATATACAAACAAAAATCTATGCAAACTTATGTAAATAATTTTGCAAACAATTATTTACATAATACAAGAAATTATTAAACATTACAATTCCCCCAATCTGGACTAAGTTACAGATTTTCTCTCACTTAAACAACTCTCAAAATAAAGTGCTCTGTGACTGGAAAGAGGAAGAAATAGTTAACTTAAAATGAGTTGCTGTATGTAACAAAACTGATGTCATTTCCCACTATGTTTATAAATGGCCATTTTTCCCCCCCAACCTTATTAAATGTCATCTTTCACATCAAATTCTTACTTTGTTTCAATTAATTCAGTTAGAATAATAAGAAACTGTAGAGCTGTTACCATTCAAATGAAATTAGTATTAACAAACTATCTTTCCACTGCTGAGGAAACATTAGATGCATTTACACAGACAGCAGGGCTGGGCAATATGTCAAAAATATCTTGTCGATAATCGCTTGGTTTGGTTTTACTTTTCTGAGTTTGTGCTTCAACTAACACAAAACATTAGCTTTGCTGTTATTTTGGTGATGAGAATAATTTCCACTATTCTTATCAAATTTGTGTTTAAAATGAATTTTGTTTTGTGAGGAGAACTGTTGAGGAAAAATAATAGAACCCAATTTTAAGTTCATTATGGTGAAGTTGGACATTCTGGCAGTGATTGTAAGTAGGGCTGTCACGATTATGAAATTTGGCTGATGATTAATTGTCTAAAAATAGTCAAGGTTATTGCGATTAATTGTCTGTTTTGGGGCTTTGACGATTATGCCGATTATCGCGATTAATTGTCTGTTTTTATGGCTTTCATTATATAATAGGGTTGTGTCGGTGAGGAAATTTTCCCACCGGTTAAACTGCGTGTGACGACACCGGTAATACCGGTATCACCGCGGGGGCGGGGCATTCCCTCTTTTCCTCGCTTTCCTTCGCTTTTAAATAGCTTGTAAAAGCGGTGTGCCCATTTGACTTTCACTTTAAAATAGCAGCAATTCGGAGTAAAGCAATTGTTTGTTTTTAGTCGTCAAAAAACAACGTCAAACTCACTTTAGCCTATATATAAAACATAGAACTTTTATTAACAAAACAAATAAAAATACACTATGCTATAGGGCAAGCCGCCTAATATAAAACAACAAATAACTTACATAAAGTTTAATAGGTATACAAAACTGGGAATAAGTAAACATGTATAATATAACCAAATAAATAAGAAACGTAGAGTGTTGCGGCTTAACACCGGTATCACCATCAACACAGTCTATCGCAGCAAGCCTATTATATAATTGATTAATTTAAGGGTTCAGTAAATAATTATGATCTTGAAGCAACACGGAGTCACAGCACGCAGCGCTTTGCATTAAAAACAGCGGAGAAAAGAGTTTGTGTGAACTTTAATGTAAGGACTAAAATATTCATATGTAGCTCACATTAAAGGGATACGGTTTCTACGTGTATTTACCCTTTGATTTGAACGAAAACAGCGCATCCGTGCAGCGCGGCTGACACAGAAGAGCGT
>NW_015644007.1:124955-130663 GCF_001515625.1 Sinocyclocheilus rhinocerous
GAAGAGCGTACGCTGCTTGCGTTCAGTGGTTATTCTCCAAAATGGCGCTACGGTGATGCGGAGAGACACAGAGGAGACGAATTGTTGAATAAAGTCGTTATTTTTGTTTTCTTCGTGTACAAAAAGTATTCTTGTTGCTTCATAATGTTACGGTTGAACCACTGATGGCAGATGGACTATTCTGACTATGTCTTTCATACTTTTCTGGACCTTGACAGTGTAATTTACTAGGCATTCAATGGGACAGTCACAAGCCTCCCGGTTTTCATCCAAAATATCTTAAATTGTGTTCCGAAGACGAATGAAGATTTTACGGGTTTGGAACGACATGGGGGTAAGTGATTAATGACAATTTTCATTTTGGGTTGGAGGAACCCTTTAAGCTATCGTATGGCTTTAGAAATAACACAGAATAATACGCACAATCTTGGATATGGATCGGCCCTCTCTGACCGATACCCGATCCGACAAAAAAATGTCAGTATCGGAGCCGATACCCGATATGAATATCGGATCGGCGCATCCCTATTTGTGTGTGTGTGTGAGTGTGAGTGTGCGCGCGCAGCGCAGAAAACAGCACACGAGTGCCGAAGTGAGTTCTATTTTGTCTTCTTGCAGTTGAATCTTTTGAAATCACAATAAATGCGCATACAGAAATCGAGAAGCTGAATCGAAATGTAATTTTATAACAAGTAATTTGATTCCTGACCTTATGCATCTGATCTGATATCCAAAATTGAAATAGCTTTTCGATTCTTAACCCTCCTACTAAATTATTTCATTCTTGCATGCAAAAAGACCTGTATGGTGACTATGCGGCTATGTAAAATATTTTTTGCAACTTACTAGGTTTATCATTTGTCATTTTTTCCCCTATGTAAAATATTTTTTGCAACTTACTAGGTTTATCATGTGTCATTTTTTTCACGATAATGTCGATAATCGTCTGTTACCTGACTGTTGGCATCGACGTTGCGATACTTGCGAGACGATATACGATAATATGGTCATATCACCCAGCCTTAACAGACAGTTTGATGAAGCTGAGGTGCCATAAATGCATTTACACTGCAAAATTTCAAAAGCATAAATAATTTTATAAGATTAATGTTTTACATATTTTTAAACAAATAAATGATGAAAAAATGCAATGATACTTTTAAATGACTAAACCACCAGTAGGTGGCGGCAAATGACTGTTTTAATAAGCGAGTCATTTAGTCATTCATGTTTTCATCCAAAATATCTTAAATTGTGTTCCGAAGACGAATGAAGATTTTACGGGTTTGGAACGACATGGGGGTAAGTGATTAATGACAATTTTCATTTTGGGTTGGAGTAACCCTTTAAGCTATCGTATGGCTTTAGAAATAACACAGAATAATACGCACAATCTTGGATATGGATCGGCCCTCTCTGACCGATACCCGATCCGACAAAAAAATGTCAGTATCGGAGCCGATACCCGATATGAATATCGGATCGGCGCATCCCTATTTGTGTGTGTGTGTGAGTGTGAGTGTGTGCGCGCAGCGCAGAAAACAGCACACGAGTGCCGAAGTGAGTTCTATTTTGTCTTCTTGCAGTTGAATCTTTTGAAATCACAATAAATGCGCATACAGAAATCGAGAAGCTGAATCGAAATGTAATTTTATAACAAGTAATTTGATTCCTGACCTTATGCATCTGATCTGATATCCAAAATTGAAATAGCTTTTCGATTCTTAACCCTCCTACTAAATTATTTCATTCTTGCATGCAAAAAGACCTGTATGGTGACTATGCGGCTATGTAAAATATTTTTTGCAACTTACTAGGTTTATCATTTGTCATTTTTTCCCAGCCTTAACAGACAGTTTGATGAAGCTGAGGTGCCATAAATGCATTTACACTGCAAAATTTCAAAAGCATAAATAATTTTATAAGATTAATGTTTTACATATTTTTAAACAAATAAATGATGAAAAAATGCAATGATACTTTTAAATGACTAAACCACCAGTAGGTGGGGGCAAATGCCTGTTTTAATGAGTGAGTCATTTATTCATTCATTCAACCGATTCATTCAAATGGCTGATACTCAAAACGCATTCGGGGGGTAAAATACACATTTTTTTGGCGGGTACAATTCACATTCCAGGGCCTAAATATCATGTTATTGGGGTCGCTTCAACCTATCGGGCTAAAATCGTGCAGTGTGAACTCGGCATGACTGTCCTGATGAATGGGCCACTAAATCATTGACTCACTCGATTCGTTCAAAAACGTGGATTCATTCACTAACGAAACACCGCTGTGTGTTGCTCGGAGACACACAACAGTTCTGCTGTGGCTTTGATCAGAACTATTTTCATCAGCGAAATTGAGCAAAAATAGTCAATATTTTGTCTAAAATCTAAGTAACTTAATTTTAACTTATTGTTTATTGAAATACTATTGTATAAAATCAGTGTCACATTGCAATCGTGTTGATATTGATATTCGGGGAAACATCATGGCCGTATAATGTTGCTTACCTAAATCATATTTTGTAAATATCTTTTTTTTTCTACTCTTTTTTTTTTTTTTTAACCGCAGTATGCATCTATAAATTTCTGTGAGTTACTTTGTGTGTGCTGCTGTCTCTCTCACACATTCACTCAGGCTGTGCAAGCCTCATCTGGCATGACATAAATACATTATCAGTCGCCGTTTACACTGAATACAATTAAAATTAGAATAATTCTCATGCGAAACAACATGTTTACACACGACTGTGACGTCATTGCCGGCGCCGCTGGCAATAAAAGGATCGGTTCGGAATCGGCAAGACACGAGACTGACCGGCCGGTCACCGATCCGGGCCGGTCATGCGAAAAATCTGCCGATTCCGATCACTGGCCGGTCAATCAGTGCATCTCTAAAGTAAAGGACATTTTTTGGGTTGAACCATCCCTTATAACACTAATATTACAACTAATACTTTAAAAGCATAATATTCATAAAATATTTTACATAATACAGTTTAACTCATATGTGTACAAAATGATCAATCATACCACAACATACTTATTTATCAGTGTTTTAACTTTCTACATATCTTATTTCAATATGCTTTATATTTGACAAAAAATAGGAATAAAAAAAATCTTACTTTGTCTCCAGCATTTGGGTTTTTGTCAGGGTGATATTCCTTTGCTAATTTCCGGTAAGCCTGAAATATATTTGTTTTAGAAGGTTAGTTTCACTTCAGAAAGCATCCAACACAATGAAACAACATGCCACATTTAAACCATTGTTTTAAGAAAAGGAATATGCGTTGAAGTAAAACGAGTTACACCTGCCTGAATATTCCAGCAAATATCCCTCGAGACTTTAACTTATGATTTGAGAACTACTCTTAGGAATTTGTTTGTGCGTCATATTCATATGAAGCCAAGAACAACGGCCTTGAACAACGCAACTAATCATTATACAAAACAACACAGGCTAGTGAGCCATACCGTCGCTAGTCACTGATAGTTACCATCAGTTTAACGAGTTACCAGACAGAGACTCGTTATGTTTTGCGCCGGAGCAGAAACCCCTCTGCGCTAAACACATAGCACTGCTATATGTGATTGACAAAGAACACACACAAAAAATACACACAGGTCCATCATATGCGTCAGTTTAGTTTTAGTTAGAGTCAAATTCGTTGTACATGTGACCTCTTTGGCATTATGACACACATGTAAAGGGAAAAGCCCCGCGTCAAGGCCTAACGTACACACCGGCCACACGGTGAGCTGATGCTAACGGTGTTTTCAGCCGCCAAATACACAGGAAGATGTATACATGATGACTGCGTTTCATGTTCAAGTCCAAATCATAAATCAAACACATACACGGATAAGTGGATATGTAAAGAGACAGCACATACGCTTGATTAAATCCTACAACAATACCCCATCTCGTCGGTTTTGTCCGGTGATCTGGTAACTATAGTCACTAGGCCAAACTCAGCAGCTTTAGCTCAGTGCTAATCCTCCTCTCTCTCTTCCTGATTCACACACAAAAATCAGTCGATTCGCTCCCGTTAAACAGCGATAACGAGCAGCGAGTGCAGACACATGAACCCCTACCTTTTTCAGCTCGTTTTCGGAGACCGAGGGGGAGACCCCGAGAATGTCGTATAGTTTGGTATCGGAGACGTTGGACATGTCTGTGCGGAGTGAAGGACTGTCTGCGGGGAGCGGAGAGCTGAAGAGAGACACCGGCCGGAAGCGTCAACTTTAACCTCTCCTCAAGCGCCTCCTCTCAACGCACGAGCACATGTCATCGTGGTGCAAATATTACACACATCCTTCACATTAACATTCTGCAGCTTTCTTTTGACGAATATTGTTTAAATGATGCAATAAAGGGGCATTTTACATAACTCCAAATGCTGTGAAATATGCCGCTTGTTTGTGTGTGAGTTCTGAAATGTAAAATAGTCCAGTGGTCAAATGTCATTGAACTGTAATTTTTTACATATCTACAGATTTAAAATCGGGAAAATATTTTTTTTAATGCTTTTTTTTGTTTCCATACACTATTGAACCCACCGGTCAAATGTTTGCGGGTCAAGACCCTAACTGGTTTTGATACATCAAAAATCAGACTATGAAAAATAGTACCTTTACAAACTTCTGCAAAATAATGATTTATAAATAAAACTATATTTAATAAACATTTCTAATATTTTCTCATTGCATTTTATGTTTTCATTTTCACAACCTGTGAAAATTACAATAAAAAAATTATTTAATGTTTGTGCTTTTGGAAATGGATCTTTATTATCCCTAATTAAACTTATGTTGAATTTGAGGCTCATTTTAGCACAAATGATGTGCTTTTTTGTTAGTCTAAAACCTAACAATTTTTGTTAGTTAAAAACAATTGTGTAACCCTAACAATCAAATTAAACAATATCTTCATTATTTAGTTTACCCTGGCCTTGTTGGATATGCCACATAGTCTATTCCAGCATGGATTTATGTTTTCTCTCTTCTCCCAACAGCAATATAAACAACAGAATAAATAACAATAAATAAACAAATAACAACAGAAATATGGGCATAATGAAAGTGATTTGATTTTAACAGCGAGACATCCATTGAGATCCGTGTTCTTTGGATTTTTTTTTAATAGACAGTGTGTTAGAAAACACTCTCTGTCTTGAGAATGCCTCACCCCTCCTTTTTTTCCCCTCTCTCTTCCAAGACATACCTGTCAACATTTGGGTCCCAAAATACGGGAGACGGAAGGGGGAGCGGTGGGTTGGGGCAAAAGTATCAATTATTATATTATATTAGTATTATATTAATTTAAACAATTATTTAAACTGCGTGTATATCAAACTGCGTGTTTTCTGCGTAAAAATAAGTGTCGTTGTTGACTTTGGACTAAAACAAAAAGCAGAAGGGCTTATTGAAAAATTCTAATTCATTCTCTCTTCATTCTTTCGCTTTTCGCCAGGAATATAGCCATATTTCCCCGGTAACCGCAGTAAACAAAGCAGCGCAGCACCTGATTTTGCAACTTGCAGCGCTCATATTTAATAAATTAATCCATAGCCTTTTGAAGTGTAAGCTATATCTCAATTTGCATGCATATTTGTTTTTTCCACCGGAGCACCACCTGAGTCTTCTCCTCCCGTCCCATTTCTACTAGTGATCCTTTCCTTCCCGCGGTAGTCATCACTG
>NW_015644007.1:132710-177699 GCF_001515625.1 Sinocyclocheilus rhinocerous
GAGGTGACCCCCTGCCCCCCTTTCACCCAAGCCGGACAAACACAGCACCCCCAACCGAAAACATCTTCCCGCGCCCCTGCCTCCCGTACCATTTCTACCAGTGATCCTTTCCTTCCCGCGGTAGTCATCACTGTTGTAGGTTGCCAAGTTGAGGGGACAAATGGGTTGCAATTTGTATGTGTCGATTTTGTGAGAAGGATGCGTTTCATACAAGATTTGTTGACGTGATTATTCGTATAATGAGGCTTGTGCCATACAAATACGGGAGTTTTACCGGAGGCGAATGTAGCAAACATATAAAATACGCCCAGTGGGATTTTTTTATGGAAAGATTGAAAATACGGGAAAATATTTAAACGGGATGATAGCGGGATAGAATGGTCAAATACGGGAGAATCCCGGGAAAAACGGGAGGGTTGACAGGTATGGTCCAAGACACAGTTAGCCTACGTTACCACAGACACGTTACGTTTCCATCGACCTGCCAGCCAGAGCTAATCAGAACATACTGCATATTTATGGAAGCATATGGGTAGCAAACATTTTGAAATGTAATATGCAAAATGACAATGCAATATGTAAAATGGCGATGTATTTCTGTATTTAAATTTACATTTCCCCATACATATGTGATGCAATCCATTGCAGTTTGTCATTAGCAGAGAATGAAATGTCATTTACCAGGAACCACCACGTGATGGCAGCAAATGAGCGTAGCAGACAAACACGTCCACCTCAATATAAGCCACCTCAGGAGCCACTGACGACTTTTAAAGCAGGTTTGATTGACCAGTGCTTCATGTAAATGAACCACGTTAGACAACTAGTTGTCTGTAGCCCTCGTGGAGATATGTAAGACAAAAGCACACTCCTCTTACTTCTTGCTAATAATGAAAAATGTTTCACTCCGGTTATGAAAACCAGCATAAAATCGGGGTGGTTGGTGTATTTGGGTGGACAAAAGAATTACGTTATCTGTAACTATGGTTGCAGGTGTTAATCGAGGCTATCATGACTCAGAGAAGGGATTTGTCTTTTAACTAAGCTCTGTCCCCTTGGTTACTGTTGCTAGGCCTGACAAGCTTTACAGAACTTCTGATAAATGATTAGAAAAGATTTATGTAAACAGAGTAGCCTAACTCAAGTGGTAACAAATCAAGAGATATTTTTCACATGCAGGCTGAAATGAAATGCGACATAAAGCGTTTAAAACTTGTTGAATCAAAGTGATTTCTTTAAAGAAATTACATTTGTGTTTCTTCTAAAACTACAGTTGCTCTCAACATCTAGCTGTACATTCCTTATGGATATTTTCCTGCTGTTTGTTTTTATTGTAAGTCATTGTCAGCACATTTGGCTTAATGTGCCTACAGCTGAATCACAGACATGCTTGTGTGATATTGCCTTTATTCGAACACAGAAGCATGTTCCTGTGGCTCAAAGAGAAGAGTATGGTGCTATAAACACTGACAAGGTCATGCGTTTGATTCCCAGAGAATCATGACCTGATAAAATATAAACACTGAATGCAATGTAATGCTTTGGATAAAAGTGTCTACCACGTGTAAAAGCGAGTTCTTTGAGAGCTTAGTGAGCCTGACTTGATGTTGTCATTTTGATGGCAGTGTGGATATATGTATGCTCACCTTAATGTTGTTTCAAACAAAGATGAAAACGTTTCTTGTGTGCTATATTCCAAGCCATATTATAGCTTAGTGTGCAAAATTTAAACTTTGTGTTTTAACTGCTGTGAAGAAGACCAACACATTTTCTTTGGAGTAGCATGCTATGACCCATTCACCATACTATGAATCATTCTCAAATTGAACCAGAACCTTGTATTAAGAAAACAAATGGGGGGCACTTTTCATTTTCAAAATTCATATTGACTTTAACCTCAGTGACAATCACCTAGGGTGGCTGGGCCTCGGGGTCTCATGGAGGCTGTGACCTGCGCTGCGTCTGTCCTTTTCAAGACGTATGAGGCCTTTAGTGCTCCCAGAGTCTAATTCAACATGACAGATCAGTGAGATGGACACTGGGAGAGGACTAAAGGAAAATAAGTGAACAGAAAATGAAATGACAGTGAAGATGAAAGCGAGGTATGTTCTTAGTGTGCAGACGTGTCCAGTAATGACAATAATAAAATATTATTACTGGTGAGCTTGGGCTGACTGAAGGAAAGCAATGAAGACTCTAATGGAAATAAGAGGAAATATGCATGAATTTTGTGGTTCACAAGTTGCACATCATACATCGTTCAAATGTACTTCAGGTGGTGTAATTTTATTAAAATGTAATTGGACATCTTTCACATCAACATCTTTACAATTATTCATGTTATGACTAAAATGGTAGCGCAATTATAATTTCATATACAACATACATTGGTTAGAAAATATATTCCTGCTTATTTTTACTTATTTAACAACAAAAAGAATAATTTCTATACAAAAGGTGTAAGCATCATTTACAGTTTTCCACACTTTATCTGAAGCTTGTAATGGATTGGTTGAACCTCCAAAACGGTATGTTTATAGGTTAAAGAACATATATGTGCTGTGGTCTTTAATGGCCGCTGAGACACAATAATAAGTGCACAAAGGGAATTTGCTTAAAACAAAAGCTAAAAAGCAACTCTAAAAAACCAATGGCAAAATATGTAAATCAGGTCTGTGTTTGTGTACGCTGTGGTAATATTTGATCTAGTAGCCATTCTTGTTCAAAAGCATGTTCCTCTGAACACCGTGTCCAAAGCAAACACTAAATCCTCTGTCTTCATGTAAACTAGTGATTTGCCCTAAACAGCGATGACCACAGCTGTATATTACATTTCAAATATGTCCTGATTAGCTGTGATTGTCACGTCACATGCCATTTTTTTTTCCAGTGGATGGAAACCTTTCTGATCCTGTCTGCTTTGAGCACGGTGTAAAAGCCTGTTAACACCAAGAACGATAACTATAATAATAACTATATTAGCATCCACATGTCCATAACATTCTGTTTATTATAAGCGCACACTGCAGATATGTCGTCTGCCGCTTTAAACGCGTAAGCTCTTAATGGCTGGTGGATTCTGATTGGCTGTCAATGTTTTTAATCGCTCACCAGCTGGGAAAAAAATGCTATGATTCCAATGTTATTGTTCCTCTGTATATAATATATGTGTAAATAAAACAGATTGAAGTACACAAAAAAATAAAGGTTCTTTATTGGCATCCATGGAACCTTTCAAATGCAGAAAAGGTTCTTTATAGTCGAAAAAGGTTCTTTAGATTTTTAAAATGTTCTTCAAAATAGGAACGGTTCACTGAAAGGTTTGTTGGGGAGCCAAAAATGGTTCCTAGGGCTGCACGATTATGACAAAAATCATTATTGTCAATTATTCTGTTAAAATTGTAATTGCGATTATTATTTACGATTATCACAATTTACACTGAATGATGTTTATACCATTGTTTGAAGCAACTGCATGCCATATTTTTATATGAAAATAAACAATCTGAAAACACTCAAAGAGAAAAACTTTTATTGTTTTTCTATAGCATTAAGGCTTAAATGTCAACTGTACATTGCTTGGTTTCTTCTTTAAATAATAATAAAAAAAGTAAAAATATGCATGGTATAATGTTATACTAACACAAAAATTAAAACAATGGAAAAACCCATAAGATAACCTGTAGAAAGACAAAAAAACACATCTTAAGCACTCAGAATAACATAAGTGGACTTTGAACGATTAATTGCCGCTTTGAACCATTACGTAATTGTGGCATCTGTAATTGTAATCGTGATTAGAAATTCGATTAATTGTGCAGCCCTACTTCTATAGCATAACTGCAAAAACATCCTTTTTATTTTTAAGAGTGTATGTATTGAAGTATGTTTTACAAGAAAATACTTTCAGTCTGTATACTTTCTAGTAAAATTTCACATTTAATTCAATGTGTTACTTGCCATTTTTTAATAAATATTAATGAAAGGTACTTTCTACATTTTGTTGTGTACTTGTGGTGTGGACTTCACTATTCTCATAGAATTAGAACTATTATTAAAACTTTATAGTTATCATCCTCGGTGTGAACAGCGTTTAAGGTTACAGCAGGGGATGGTTTTGGCTTCAGTTCATAATAGGTCATCTTTATTTGAGCATAATTCGAGTTATCCACAGAGTCAAATGATGCAAAACGTGAGTTAATGCCAAGCAACAACACAAAACCTACATACTGTTTATCTTTCATTTAAAATTTACATAGATTAAAATAGCCAGCCACACGTGGTCTTCTCTGCCTGTCCGTGTACAGTCCGTTCACTCAGTGCAATCCGTGCTTGTCTATATGACACTGGAGCCCATGCATTAAAAACAGCAATGCAGGACAAAGCCAGTTGTGGTCAGGACTCTCGTTCTCCCTCGTCTTTCTTCGCCATCTCAGAAGTCCATGGATATGGAGCGCTGTCCCGGGTCCACCACGGTGGTGGTGTTGTTGCTACGAGCACTGCCATGGTTTCGGATGGTAATGCTCCCGCAGCCGCTTCCAACACTGCCCGCAGCCCCTCCTACGCTCCCACCCCTCACATAGATTTCACAGGGGATCTCCTCCATCACGCGGTCCTCGATCACCTGCTCGGCGCAGTCGTGAGTCTGTTTGTAGCCGTAGCAGCTCTTCTTGTAGGTGCCGGTGTTGCTGCTATTAAAGGTCTTCATGGGCGGTGGCTTGGAGAAATCGTTGTGGTAAGAGAGCTCCATTGAGCTGAGCGTGGTGCGGCTCTGCTTTGTGCTGCCGCCTGAGGAGGCCTGGGTGCCACAGTGGTGCTCGTGGATGCATCGAGACATGGTGGAGGCACGCCGCAGCTTATGGTAGCCGTCCAGCTCATCTGACAGCTCGGCCAGGTCTGACGAAAGCTCCTTGTCCCGGAGGGAAAACAGCTCATAGTTGGGGGGATCAAAGACCTCCTGGAAGCCGCCTTTGTTGAAGACTGCCGGACGACGGGCCACTACTTTCTTACGAGGTTGTTTCATTTGCACCAGGATGGAGATGATGAGCAAGACCAGAACCACACCAGCAGAGATGCCGATTACCGTGCCGTGCGTTTTTGTGATTTGGTGAAAGAGTCCCTTGGACTTTCTCTCTGAGGGTGGAGAAACAAAGAGCTTTTAGTCAAACAAGCTTTAAAACATAGAGAGACATTCAAACATACTTTAAATAGTTAAAATCTAGTTATATTGCATATATAAAAGCACAAAGAAGTTGACTCATTCAGAGATTCAGAGAAACACCCGAGTTTGCAGCCTGAATGGAATGTATGGACAGGGAAAATATGCCACAAAATAATATTTATAATGTTTTGAACTTGATAGTTGCTCACAACAACAAAAATAGAGACCAGTTCAATTTGTGAACAAAAAGACTCAGTTTGGTAAATGGTATCAGTTTAAGTCAGTATAATTTACATTTATGCATTCAGCAGATTATTTTATCCAAAGGGATTTACAAGACAGGAACATAAGCAATTCATCACAGAGCCAACAATATTCACAGTATACAATGCCACATTTATTAGAAGGCTAGCTTAAAAAAAAAAAAAGCTAAAGCAGAGGAGAGGAGAAATGCAGAAAAGACAAAGAAAAGGATTTTGCTAGTGCATTGGTTTAGGGTTAAGATGAACATTTGTGGTTAAAAAGTATATAAATTTGTATTTTTCTTAGAAAATGACTGATCGTTTCGCTAGATAAGACCCCCATTCCTCAGCTGGGATCGTGTAGAGCACTTTGAAGCTGTATTGAAACTGCAATTTGGACCTTCAACCTGTTGGCCACCATTAAAGTCCATTTTATGGAGAAAATTCCAGGATTGTTTTCCTCAAAAACCATAATTACTTTTTGACTGAAGAAAGAAAGACATGAACATCTTGGATGACATAGGGGTGTGTGAATTATCAGGAAATTTTCATTCTGGAAGTGAACTAATCTTTTAAGTGCTGGCGGAGAATATTGAATTAACATAGACTGACTGAAACATTACGTGAAAATGTGTAAATTTGGGGATTTATACCTTTTTTTAAAGCAAAAGATTTTTCAAAAAGATTTTTTAAAGCAAAGAATTGAGCAAGGATGCATTAAACTGATAAAGTAACAGTAAAGACATTTCTTATGATACAAAAGATTTATTTTTCAAATAAATCATGTTATATTCATCAAAGAATCCTGAAAAACATGATGAAACATGACAGCAAATCAGCATATTAGAATGATTTCTGAAGGATCATGTGACACTGAGCACATTTACTTGCACACCAGTAAGCTGATAACTCACAAATATCAGATAATTAAAATAACCAGGTTTCCCGTTTACATGCACACCAGTAACCTGACAACGCAAGTAAGCTGCGTTTACATGACTTTATTAATAAATCATAGCGTAGCATCAGTTCTGACAGGCCACGTTAGTCAAGCTCGCATCAGCTGACTCTCAGCTGATCCACATCTACCTATAGAGATGAGACACCAATCACAGCACTCATATATAAGGTCCTTCAGTATTATCATCAGCTTCGTGTTGCTCAATAGCTAATTACCCTCCTCCATCCCCAACTCCTCCTCTTGTCAGTCAGGATTCAGCCTTCTGATTCTCCTTGAATCAGACTCATTTCAAAATGTTATATTAAATGAATGAACCTAATGATATCATACATTTATGTTGGTTCTGTTCTGTTACACTAGGGAGTTAATGCTGCTCTCCCTGCTCTTATCCATGCTAGACTGCATGAATGCGCAGTGAGTTCTTGCCCAGAACAGAACCATATACCGCCAATCCAAATTGTATGCTAATTGTCAGTCATCTTTGACGATAGTGGTCCTGACAGAAATCAGGTTAATTCCCTTTAGTGACGTCAAAATATAATCATTTGTGTATCTGACTCCGAGTATTCCATATGTTTGTCAGTTGTGATGTTAAAAAGCTAAAGCTTGCAACATGTCAGCGTGAAACTTACAGCTCATATTATCCTCTCATGCAGTTATAAATGCAGCGTTTTGACTCAACCACTTCTACTTCTGCTGCACGAGATGAGAACACATCATTTTGAGTCATGAAAGAGTCTGCTTTTGTGATATATTTACTGCATAACGTTTGCTCGGTCTAGATGCACTAACGATGCGTTCCTGTCACGTATCACACTTGCGCACTTCAATAAGCCAACAGAAAGTGGGTTATTTATTGCGTTTACATGCCGCGCGAAATTAGGGTAAGAGGCAAAAAAACTACCTGTGTCGACCGGTTTATGCTTACGCCGTTTATGACCTTACTCCGATAAAAGAAAACGGGTTACCGCGTTTACATGACCACGCGTGTTTCTGGCTTATTAAACATAAGCGGCATGTAAACGTGCTCACTGAAGACTGGAGATGACCAGTAATGGCTTTGCCATCACAGGAATAAATTACATTTTAAAAGATGTCATATGAAAATAGAAAACAGTTATTTCAAATTTACTTGATTTTTGCAGCATTGGAGAGCATTTTAGCATTACTAACCCCAAACTTTTGGTAGTGCGTAAATTCAAAAATAAATGTTGAATAATCTAAAGGATATTTTACAAATAAATAAAACAACAACACTAAAACATGTTACAAAAACAGAATGGTTTTGTTGAAAGAATAGCATTTTAACCACAAACGGAGGTTACTGTTTCAGGTGTTGCAGGTGAGAAACAGAAGCTGGTGTTTATGCAGTAACTCACCCTTGCAGTGGTTCTCATCCCAGGGGTAAACGCAGTTCTGAACGCCGTTGCACACCAGTGAGTTGTTGATGCACATGTTGCTGTGACAGAAAAAGGTGCTGCTGGAGCATGGAGCTGAAAAACAGAACAGATAGAGAAGATTAAATCTCTTAATAACAAGGCAACCCCTATTCTTTCTTCTCATAGCAGGCCATGTGCAGATACGTGCGCCTCATGCCTGTGCCACAGGCTGTGTAGCGGGTGTTGAGCACAACACTATAAATCAAATCTAACAGCCATCACAAAGCCCATCTGGCCAAGTTGCCATGAAGCTCTTGACTGAACTTACGCTTAGCATGCTAGTCAGAGCGGAGGGTAACGAAGAATGGAAAGCGAGGGAGAGGGGGAGATAAGCTTGTAATTGAAGGTGAGTGCTGATCTCTGGGGATGAATCCTTCAGGCTGCGTCTGTAAACCCTGACACTCATCTCCTCATCGCGTCTCCCTCTTTCAGCTGCACAGCCTCATCCCTCGGTCTCCATTTTATGCCAAAACCCAAGCATCCTCCTTATAACTGCTGTGCTAGAGCTTGAGTGAGGAGGGAAAAATCTCATCCAGTTTAAAGGACTAAGTGCTTCTGACAGAGGCTTGAAGAGGTCGTAACTTTCATTTCCTGGCAACGGCTCCCTGCTCCCACTATATTGTGCTCATTTCCAAAATTGTTCGACATTTCTTGCCTTCCAACAGTGGCCATTGACGACTGCCAAAGTCACACCACATCCCCTGACACATTATCGCTCATCAGAGGAATGGGGTGAGGCGCCAAGTGTATTAGTTAGAGAAGAAACATTAAGGGTGGCGATCCAGAGCAGGATGTACACAGTCTGACAAGATGAATGTGCACTACCATTCAACAGTCTGTGGTCAGTAAGAGTTAATGCTAATACTGCTTTACTACTAAATTAATACTTTCATTCTGCAATGATGCATTAAATGATAGTAAAGCCATTGTTACAAACAATTTTCAAATATTTGTTTCTTTCAGTACATCAAAGAATCCTATAAAATGTATCACAGCTTCTTAAAATATTAAGAAGCACAATTTTTAAGAACTGATAATACGAAATGTTTCTTAAGCAGCAAATCAGCATGATTTCTGAAGGATCATGTGACACTGAAGACTCATCTGTCATCACATAAATTACATTTTAAAATATTACATAAAATATATAATAATACTTCATAATACTTCATAATTGTTTGATCAAATGAATCCTTGGTGAGCATAAGAGACTCCTTTCAAAAACATTACACAATCTTAGTGACCCCAAACTTCTGAATGGCAGTGTATCTGTGGCACTGGACCAGAGAAAACTCAAATGCGAACATGTATTATTGTTATTGGTGTGCATTCTGATGGTAAAAGGACAAATCTTCTGTAGTGCTCAGAGTGTATGTGAGGTTTTGAAACACACAGTGGAAAAGAAAGTGAAATTGTTGCTCATTGCCAAGATGGTAGTGAAGGCATTAAATGAACCAACTAATCCAAACACAACTTGGCTGTGCCAATCTATTCACAGCGCTGCAAGGCTTTCAGCAGCTCTACGAACACAGCCATGAAAATCATTTGCATTTGCCACTGCGTTTGCGCTCTAAGCAAGATTAATTTTCAGATGGAGTTGACATTGAATGCTGCAATTAATTCCTCTGATTATTCTGGCATTTATTAAAAGTATTACAAAGTAGAGCAAAAATATCCATTTGCTCCATGGTAATTTTCCAGAATTTGCATACAACCTTTAAACACCAACTGTCCTGAAAAGCAAAGTGGAAAGAAAATGTGATATATCATTCATACCAAAACATCTAACTCACGAAATAAAGCTTCATTTAGTGTTTTCTTTCTTTCTTTAAGAGGTGCAGATAACTTCCAATTTTCCATCAAGACTGACCCATTAGCATGAGGTTGGGGGAGTAATTGGCTTTTTGATATCACTGCTTTCTACAGAGATCACTTTAATTAACTTCACACTCCTTAAATGATCCAATTTTAAATAAATGCCAGCTTGTTCAAGTCAACTCCCATGGATCATAGCATATTTCAGTCAATTATTAAACATCTTTTTTTCTGACATTTCAAGCAACGTTTGTGATAAACTTGCATGCTTGAAAAGAGCTGATTTCAATTTATGCATTAGAATGTAAAGGTTGACAGATAACAATATTTAATCCCAGTGCATGTAACAGTTAAACAGAGATGTACAACAGCATTTTCTTGCATCATATTAAGTTATGTAAATGGCTTGTCATTTTCATGAAATTTGGCACATTATAACCTAGGGATCTGTCCTGTTCGCTTTGTTTTCGTGCTGTTTTCATACTACGGTTAGCAAGAATGCTTTCTATCCTGGACAGGCAGACTCTGCCTAAAGCACATTAGAAAATGAAATATAAATGATGTTTCTACCCAGCCTGCTAGCTTTAGCTCTTTTTTTTTGCTAGCTGACTTGGCACAGACTTCTCCAAAGGTCACATCCATCCATACTAACTTTCTAGCACCGTGAAAGCCACTGATTTGCCCATGAAATATGAATGCTTTTCACTGCTTCTCAATTCAATGATACAAGCAGCCGCTAATAGTCTTCACTGTGTTTTATTGATCTGTATATTTGGCTATACTCACTTTGTCATTCTGTATTAGTTACCAACACTGTACTTTTGAACGTTAAGAATGTCTATACTCACGATCTACAAATGAGGTGAAGAGCATGCGGAAACGGCTGAGTCTGCTGCTCTCGTCGGCCCACATGCGCACAACGCCCACGCCGGTATCCAGCATCACGTCATTGGCCACCGTGCTGCAGAACTTCGCTTTCAGGTTCTCAATGGCGCTGCTGCCGTCATACACGGCCACAAAGTTCTTCTTGCACTCATTTGAGTGCTCCATCTGGTACTCGAGGAAGCGAAGGTATATCTGTAGGGATGAACCAACCTTTAGCAAATGCATCAGCTAGATTCTGCAAAATGCTGACTCGAACAGGACAAGACAGAATACAGCAAATTTCAAAAAAGGAATTTCGAGCAGCACGGAAAATACTACTGCAGTTTGGTCTGACACAAACTGAACTATCCTGATCTATTGGGACTGCTTACTGAGAATAACAACAACAACAAAAAAGCTCCTGGCTATGTTTTCTTTAAGACACAGGCACAAAAGATTACAAAAAAAGTTGGCCCTCACAACTCTAATGACTTATCTTCATGCTTTGTAATCATTCACTCTGCCAAGTTCTTTAGGTTTTTTTTTTTTTAGCCTGCTAAGTGTTCCGGTCTGCTTAGAGCAGGTGAGTGTATAATCCCCGGGCCATCTTAATGCCGTTTTCTTCCCTCAGTCTTATTCCTTGTACTTGCTGATTCGGCTCTACCGCCATTTCTGCATCATTGGCCTAATTCCTGCTGCTGCTGCATTGCTAATTTGAGCTCTTGAAAAGTTTTCTCAGCAGAAAAAGGGTCAGGGGGGCCTGATGGCCTCCTGTGGTCTCGTCAGGCCCTGGTTTTAGGTGCTCATATATCTGCTCGTGGCAGAAGAGCAGGGTCATCTCATTTGATGAACTGTGCAGGTAAAGGAGAATCAAAGAGGGTCACCTTGGACTGCGGAGGGGCACGGATGGTCCAGATGCAGTCCAACGCATCTCCATTTTTGACCTTATCCTCTTCTTCCACCTGACTGGAGCGGATGACTCCGTCTGTACCACTGATCTCAAACTGGCAATCTGCCGAAGAAAAAGGTGGAAGCGGGAAAATACAGGGTAGAGTGAAATAAGGAAAAGAGAAAACCTAAAGTGGCACTAGCTAAAAGAAACCAAGAGAAAGCAGTGACTGCAAATGGGAGGCAAATGGAGGGTTTTTGGAGAAAACAGAAATGGAAAGTCCGACAAGAGACAGAGTCAGATAGGCAGCATAAGACCAACAGAGAGAGGGAGGAGTGGAGGATGTCAGTGGCAGATAGCCTGCAGCCTGCCGCAGAGAATAGAAAGCACTTGAGATGGAATTGAAGTAGGGGGTGAAAATATTGAGGGGCTTACCTGGAATTGGATTTAGCAATCCACCGACGTGCAAATGAAAATCTGGGTCTGAAATGATAAGACAGATATCGCATTACCCAGATAGCACACGCTGGAAATCCCATGCTCCAAACATGCATTAAAATCCAGTTTAAGAGAGCCGTGGGTGCTGCGGTGCAAAGATCTGCCGTTTGATCTAATAAACAGCATTTAGTGTTTGTCTTATTAGACCTTAAGCACACAGAACATCTGAAAGTCTTAAAGCTACTGCATCTGAACAGGATTTGGCCCAGAATTGTCATGCCTAAAAATCAAATAAATCAAGTTGAAGAATTTATATTCAAAGTATAAGGAGAGCATAACAACAACAGCAAGCTTGCATTAATATTTCCTACACTGTAAAAATGTGCTTCATGTGGTAATCTCTAAATAAATAGATTTTAAGTAACAAATTTCAAATACAAATAACATCAATGAATCAACCTAAACACATTAAATTATACCAACAAAAGTAATTTCAAAGATTAGATCAGGTAGAAATAGCTCCTTAAGGTAACAACTACAGGTTTCCACATTTTACAGTGTATAATAGTGGTCATAAATGATAAAATTGTTATCAGAAGTTGCCATTGAGGATTATTACAAAATTGTTGTGAAATCTAATTTACATAAGGAAGGTGGTCCCATTTATATGCGAAGGTAATTAATTTAACGGAATGGAATCCAATCACCAATTGCTTAAATCACTGGATTCAGTCAAATTTACTGAATACAAACTCCTGTTTGTGCACATCATGCATCAAGTCAGACAGACAGACAAGCAATGCTGCAATGTGAAACAGGCAAGCAAGGACTCTACAGCATCAAGGCCACCTCTTTAAATTCAGAATGCATTTATGAAGCAAATACACCAAACTTCCTGCTTTCACTGTCAGGGTTACCTGCTATAAAAGTGTATTTGACGCGGAAACCTAAGCCTTCCAGCTCCTCGTCGCTAGTGAATTTAATCCACATGAAGCGGCCCGTGGAGGTGACCACGCCTGGACTCTTTGGCCCACAGAAGCGATCAATAAGAGGGGAGAAACCAAAGGGACCATCCCTTATCTCAATATGGTCGAAGCGGCACTCGAAGGAAGGCTCGATATAGTATGTTTTGTCAAAGGCCAGCTGAATTCTCTGTCGAGGGAGAGCTGCAGGAGAGAGGGAATCGAGAATGAAAGAGCAAACATTATATTTAGTTTATAACTGTACAGTATGTGACACGGTAACCTGTGCTGGAGGAAGCCATTGTCTATTCTGCAAGACACCTTCCAGAAATTGAGCTAACACAATAATACTACATTGTACAATTATAATATGCAGTCAAACACAGACTCTCATTCTTACACACACACACACACAAGGGGAAAATGTATCAAAATGAACAATACAGATTTTACATCCACATTTCATCCAGGTCCACATTATGAACAGACAGTCTACTACAAATGAAGATGAATTCTCTTTCATAACCTTGTTGAAAGAACATGATAGACCATTACACTGCAATGCACATCTCATTTGAATTCATTTTGATTTATTAATACAAATAGAGGAATGTCCACACTAATCTCCAATTTGTGTTGTACATAAATACACAAACATGTAGTACAATGAAGCAACCACTATCCACTAACTAAATTTTGAATTTAGGTCACCTGCTTGAGGCACAACAACCATAATCATATCAGTCCCTGAAACAAATAACCAATGTCACTGTTGATTTAGGTTTGTTCGGCTGTATTTGCTGCTGCTTGCATTAAAACCACATACTCTGCATTTTCAATAGTTATTTATCAAGAAAAAATAGCTTCTTTCTGTTCTACATATAAAGGCAAATAAATATGCACAGGATTACTAATATCCATTCAGTTAAATAAGTTCCTAAGGTAAATTAATGTCACTTAGGCCATTGGGTAATGTGGAAACTCCATCACGTGCAAGTATTTGTTAAAATGTTCATACTCTATCTACATTATCTTGTTGGTCTGAAATGTGAAAAAGGATTGCACATGTTGAAAGGATTGAAAGGGGCAATCAGTCGATGGTAGCCACATTTATTTATTCAACAAAAATAAATAAAAACAGAAATAAATGCTTATATCTAGTTTAAAATGATGATTTGAAAAATTATATATTTATTTCCCTCAAAAGTATTTGAATGTACGTCAATTTGCTTCGCCCACAGGGGGCGCTCTTGCACTGCTTCAAATACTGTTATACCAGTACAAAATTGTCATTCACACTTGTAGTGTTATACTAAGATGCACCAGCAGATATGATGCTGTTTAGAGAATATAATTAATGTTGTATATACCATAATGATAAAGAGAAGAGTTCTTAAGTTCTTAAATTCTTAAGAGGCAAAATATAACACTCCTATATTAGTAAACATTGTTAACTTGAGGCAGACATCAATCATGCTGTCATTAACAGTTACTGTCAGTTTGACATCTAACAGCTGAAGAATAGCCGGAGAGGCTTCTTTCAGTTGCTTTTAGGGAGGTTACCTTCTAGGATGTACACACACTCCTTGTTGGGCGGATAGGAGTTAGGATAGTTTGGAGATGTAAACAGGCCTCCATTGATATTCCGGGTCCACTGGCCGCACTGCTCAGCGTTAGACAGAGATTCACCCGCATTCTGCGTCTCTGTGAGAACAGATAGATGACGGGAGGATTGAGGAAACAGGAATGAAACAGACAGAATATGGCATTTGTTCGACCAAAATAAATGAAAAGTGCAACTAAGATTAGCAATCACTGAAGCAGAGTGAAGAGACTGGGTCAGTATGTTTGCAGACGGTGACAGTCATCAACAGCTGACCATAGAGTCCCACACTGATTTGAGTAAGAATTTGTACATATTTATTTTGAGCTTACAAAGAAATACAAAAACAAATATTTCAACCCTAGATCCACTTGTCTGGTCGATAGTAGCATTTCTTTTGCATTTTTAATGAGTTTAAAACTCTACATTTACTGGCCAGTTCAACCACAAACTGTTCAGAAACTGAAAGCAAAAAGAGCTGCATGGAAACCCTCTGCAAGCGCCCAGTGCAAAAATGTGTATAGATAGGACTGTCACAGTTGACAATTCCGATATGAGTGTGATAATGTGTGAGTCATACCTTTAATTTTCTGCGCCAGGGCAAATCCCTCTTCTATTACAACGAGGAGAACCCAGGCTGGAAACAAAAGTGAGCAAGAGCATGTCAAATGTTAGCAGACAAAAATAGGCATGTGACATCGCATTCTAGCCACAATCGTGTCCTTCATCCGACACGATGTTCAGGACACCCATATACAAGACTGGGAAATACTGTATCAGCACTGCAAAATGACCATACCGGAAATGACTTGGATTCTTAAGTATCCTGACATTGGTAGATCCTTAAAAACAGCACAGAATCTGACTGATCCAGTCTCGTCTCTCTCTGTCTGAAACCGACTGTTCTAACAGCACTGATTCATTGTGCAGAGGCAAAGGCCATGGGCATTGTGGGGCACATTGATCACACCAAACTCCTCTATTACTCTTCGAGCCCCGCATCTGGACAGGAATAAATCTGTCAGACTGATCAAACGTTGAAGATCCTTGTTATGTCAAAACAAGTCTTGCACTTGACACCCTTCTCTGACACAAGGCCAGATGGCCAAAGATTCCCTGCCTCGAAAATTTATAATTAAATGACAAAGCATCACACACAGCCACATTGTTGATTTAATTATGATGCAATATTAATTTATTTCCTTCTGGGTTTTGTGAAAATTAATTATCTAGACAGCAAAATAATGCAATGAACGGTCTCAAGCGTGTTTATAGTGTTGGTCACTGAATTGGCAGTAAATTGGTATTTATTTTCAGGCCAATCAGTTGCCATTCATTCAGTATGATAAGACACAGCTGAAGACAGCCACATGTGCGTTATGTCAAGTACAGCGTGCCTCTGCTTTCATTCTGGTACACTTTTTACAGCCAGTGTGCAAACGAAATCAAAAAGACCCAATTTCCAGGGTTCTCGGAAGCAAAGTTGTCATAGATTAGTAAACTTTTATAGGCTAGTGACGAACAGCAGAATATAGCAAATATGGTGGAAGAAAATCACATGTGTTTCCGCGACTTTCTAAACAGAGAGAGATTGATTATACCATTAGAAAGGAGATGTCAAATTTATCATCACCCCCACAGACAACTTACAATGTTAATAACAGTGGAAACGCGTCATCAAAGTCGGTCCAACTTTCTGTTTTCTGTTCAAGATTATATTTAAATATATATTATATCTATTATATATTGCCGATGACTATTATAGATAAATAAATAAATAAATATATATATAATGGATATTATATGTATATAATGGATATTATATGTATATAATGGCCCGGGTATACAATATATCCTCCTGACTGCCAGCTATGGAGTTTTGTCCTCTATTTTTTTAGCGATTTCTCTGAGACGTTACATGTCATAGTTTTAAGTCTGGATGTCCTGTACAGAGCACATTCAGGGCTTTTCAGAGATACCAAATGATTGGATGTTTCACCATGACCACTCCCTCTCCTTGGTCTTTAAAATGACTGACATTAATTTAACGATCAAGTGTAACACCCTTATGGAAATATAATATTTTGTAATTATCATTTAAATCTGACTAATTTTCAAATTGTTTGTCATAAATCAACATCTCAGGAAAATGTTATGGGCTTTCAGATCAAATTATGACCTTCTGATATCGATTTCTTACATGTCCACTGTAGAGGACACCAGGACTTAAAGCATGTTTATTACACATTATGGGAGACACAACAAATGAATAGAGAAAAAATTATGCATCAATATTCCTATTAAATATTAGATATTATTATGAAAATCTTGCTAATTATTACTCCTATTACTGGACTTGCACTTATTTGTTCATTCTATGTTGCCCCAAAAACACATTTATATGCAAATTATAAACAGTTTATAGATACATTTTATGTAATGGAAAAACTAGTTTATGGCCATTTTACACACATTTTACATAAACAAAAATGTTTTTTAAAAATATCTTTCATAACATAGTTGAGAATCATCTTTATATAAAGTCTGGTATAAAAATGAAAATTGATTTGCGATTAAAACAAAAATCCCACTGTTTTTGCCTTTTCAAAAAAAGGACTTTTTAAAGTCCCGATGTCCTCTACAGAGGACATGGCATAACATATGAATACATTTACATTTAGTCATTTAGCAGACACTTTTATCCAAAGTGACTTACAAATGACGACAATAGAAGCAATCAAAACTAACAAAAGAGCAACAACATATAAGTGCAAATGACAAGTCTCGGTTAGCCTAAGTACAGTACACGTAGCAAGTTATTTTTATATATTTTATATTAAATTCACAAAACTGTTTTTTCCTGGTAGTCAGGAGCAGAGCATGTGAGCGAAGGCTCCGCTACGTTTTCCGCTCTATGGACGTGCGCTCCACTCAGTCGCTCTAACCGCCCAAGCAAGCGCTCCGTTAACCACTCCGCTCCCCGCTCCGCTCCGCTCACATGCTCTGGTCAGGAGGGTATAATGGAAATCGCTCAGGTGGCAATTTGTTGCTATGGTAACCGCGCCGCCTGTTTGTCAGCGTTTCGAAGGCTGCGCCCTATGGGTGCTGGCTGCATACATCGAGACGGTATCACTTCAGAAAAGTAACCATTACATTGCAGAGTAGGAAACAAATTACTGTAATTTACGAGGAATAACAGTAATTTTAAAGATTAGTTTTTTTCTGAAATGAGACATCCTCAAAGAGATTTAGGACAAAAACGACCTCCTGAGGGCGCAGCTTTCGACATTTATTTAGCGCACTTGCACTACTTTTGTGCTTGTTAAAACCTTGTTTTAAAGATGAAACATCTTTATGAATACATGTAAATAAATAGGAGGACAGGGGATGTGTTATATGTAGCCTATATCGTTTCAGCTGGGTTTCAAACATTTCCTTGACCCCAAAAGTAAAAGGCAGGGCGCCTATTTTGACCTGACAAGGAAGTAACCATAGCAACAGTACTTTTAAAGAATTATCATCGGACGAAACGCTGTAATTCTTTTTTATTTGGCTAACTGCTAGGAGCACCAAAAGACAATTCCGTTACTGCTCGGGCTGAACCTCAACAGACTGTGTTTACCTTGACCCGAAATAATACATCAGCGTGGATTCATTTGCTAAAATGCATGTTTGGCAAAGAAAAGTCAAAGGCGACAATCTCCGTGTGATGAAACATGCCGCTCACGCTAGAGGAGGAACCCTATGTCTTGAAGAGATGTCAGACAAACACGCACGAAAGATGAACCCAAGAGCTCACAACTTGTATATAGGCTAAAGGCAAATGAAGAAAATGCATAATGAAAAAGGTTTTAGAGTAGCCTAACTTAATTAAATCGATTTTGTCCTTAAAATGAGGATGGCAATAGTGGCTCCAGATCTCACATAGGATCGGATTTTCTGCATGAATTAGCCTATCTTGACTGCTGTCTGGTTTCAAATGAACACACATCTGGGATGAGCCCCATGGGACGAAGCGTTAAAATGTTATGATGCGTTTTAGTAATGTGTCCACACAAAAACCCAAACAAATCTCACTACTAAGGAAAAAAAATATATATACTCGCTTTATTATACCCTTAATTGACCAAAGAGATTGACTAGCTATTTTCCACTGAACTGTAGAGCTTAATGTCCTTTGAATTAAATGCGGCACTTTACAGGTGACAGTCTGCCTGTAGCATATCACTGTGAACTATAAATACTTCAAACTAATTACTCATACTGGTGTTAAATACTTCACGTCTCCTTCATTTCTTTACAAAAACTGATTTCTTTAGTTTGTGATTTTGACATTCTCTAAGGCAACACTCGCATTAAGCCAAATAGAAATAATAAGCGCAGTAGGATTAATCGTCACAGACGCATCTCGTTATAAGCCAAACAGTACAATCTCATTACGGAATCAACAATGCTTTGGTTGTAATTCAAATGTGCAATAGAGCAGTTGATGGCAAATCAATTTAGGTTAGAGTGAAATTTCGCCATCATCATCTTTCACATTCATCCAAAACATAGAATTGGTGAGATTCTGACTTATTTTAGAGCTTGATCTTCTTCGTGGGCCTTAATTCACAGACATGTGGTCATAGGCTATATTTTACATGACAGTGTTCGCCTTGTGATCGCACAAATGCGAAATAGTGAACATAATATAAATAAAAACACATACATATTTTTGTGAATATGAAATATTTTAATTATATTAATATATATTAATTATATTGGTCTGTATTGTAGCCTACATTGCTATACAACGCGTTACCACATTTTGTCTTGTTTGCATGGTCTGAATTAATTAGCTAACTGGGAGTTGAAAACAGGAAAATGATCTCAATATACATTTACAGAAACCTCGATATCACGGTTCATCAGTAGAGGGGGTCATGAGGGCTGGGGAGCAGCAGCTCGCGCTCCAGATGTGGCACGCGGGAGCTGTCACTTCAGCACTCGCGCGCCGCTTCTGCAAATGCCACGCGCTCACGCGGCGAAGTTGCAAGAGACGCTGCAGAAATCTAATGCAACTCGCCTTTTGTTCGGTGACTATACAGCTTTTAACGTCCAAGTGGCCATTTTTGATGGCTAACAGTAACACAATACATTTCCCGTCATACAAATGAACAACGGTTTAATGAAAATGAAGCAAATAACGAATAGAAATTGATTTGCCAGAACTGGCACATGTGATACATAGCTAATAAACAAAAGCACACCTGTAGGTGGCGACGCCACGGTTAGCCCTGAAAACTGTAGTTTGTTATTACGGCTCTATGAATGTTGAGATGTATTTGTTTTGTTGCAACGTCCATATAGAACCAAACCGCGCGGTGTTGTCAGACACGCAACAAAAAAAGAAAGAAATGTTGGTTGAAACTCACCTCTGTGCATTTCCTCTCGTTGTGAATTACCGCTGCTTCCACCTTGGTGAGCTCTGTTAGACGAGCTTTATCTCTCCATTTTACCAGACCTACAAATCCCAACTTTTCTTCGATCTCGTTAATCCCATTCCTCAAACTGGAAAGAAACCACTGTATTCCTCACAGAGAACTCAAGTCCGCCTGACAGGTTGTAAATGACTGAGTTAATAATCCTGCTGAGAAATGTGCTTTGTAAATCCACATGCAGTGTGTCACCATTCAAATACGCGGCGAGTCCGGGAAGAGACGCGCGTCTGCGGGAGTCTCGGGCTGAACTGAGGTGATCGCACTAAACCAGGCTCATTTGAGCGTCGGGCGCTGCTAGCTTGAATGAGCAGCCTGTGCGCATGCGCACTTCACGAGAGTACGACGCGGTCAAGTTAAGGTGACGTGATTCGCCACGGCCGCAGCATCAAGTGAATTGATTTATTCTTTATTGAAGAGTTGAGTAATTTACTGTAAAGCAGGCTGTTTTTTGACTAGGGACGATGTAGGCAAACAACAGCCTCCAGTCATGATTTCATTTAAATCATTTGACGATTGTCTAGTGATAACAAACAGTCCTCTCCATTAATGCTTGAACCTTGTTAAATAGAAATGCATTTTTTTTTCAGGGTATAAGACGCGATGAACTCATTGCCGATGACTAGTATCTTCTGACTCATCTGCTATATCTTCTGGAGATGTATCCGAACTGTAAGTGAATTTCAAATCAACCCAAAACAACTTGAGGAAAACGCATAAGGTAATAAAGCATTTGGTCATGTTTATTTTCAATACAACATTTCAAAAGACTACTGACAAACAGCATTTAAACGCAACCAAACATTTTGAGAGTGATTCATTAATAATTAAAACAGTGCACAGATGCACTGACCAGAAACAATTAGTGAAAACCATCTGCAATAATTGCATGCCAGTTAACATGCAGGTCTAGTATGCAGCTGTATTAGTGTGGTTTGTCAACTGATTTTGCCTTTGATAGTGAAGTCAATTAATGTGCATATGGTGCACCATAACAACACCATTTTTAAAGGTAAAAGAGATTAGCATATAAATCAATGCATGGATCAGAGCACCTGTCAGACATATACAGCGAAGAACAAAACCCTTCACACTGAACATTCTTCAGCAGCACGTTATTAATTTCCAGTGTTTTAAAAACAAGTAAAATAAATAAATAATACCACTTAGAAATCAAGGAAAAGTACCTAAAGGCATTAGTGACAATGGAAAAACAACCCAGAGTTTAAGTATTCATAACAGTGCCTTACAATCGGAAAGAAGACAGACACAAAGGGAATTACTAGAATGCAAACAGAAGAGAGTGCATGCAGAAACAACAAACCTGCTTTATGTTGACTATGGGCAATTAAGATTGGGGACTTGACTTCCTATATAATGTTGATATCCAGTGTCAAGTTAATGAATCAAAACACTGAACTCTCTGGGGAATCATTTGGATGTGGTTGGCACGGAGTGTTGAGAGTCAATGCAATACTTTATTGTGAAACAATGATGCCATTTTTAATGACTCCATACAGCTAAATGCCTATTAAAATCAGTTTGCAGAGGACACCTTTGTTAACAGGGGGCCTAATGTAGTGCTTAGATTCAAAGCGTTTATTTAGTAAAGAGGTTCAGTGATGTGAAAGAACTATCACGCAGTCACATTCATAGACACAGAGGCTGACAATTAATTAAGTCCTTCAAAACACACAACAGAAAACTTGAAACAAAACAAGAGAAAATTACCGGTTCTATTTCTGCCCACTTGACATTTACCAGTCACTTTAACGATACAGAAAAAGAAAGTTTTAAAATAACATGTTTATCCCAAACCTAAGTACAAAAATGGCACGAAATACTTTTCTCTCTTCTCAATGTGCAAACATCATTATGCGTTTAGGATCATGTAAACAAACTTGACAGAAACATACCTCTTCTCTTCAGAAGTCAACAGATCCACAGAGACATCACTGTTCAAAATAATCACATTTAGATGGATTCCTCTTATTTCAGACATTATTAAATGCATAAAAATGCTCCAGTGTGGAAAAAAAATGAAAATAAATAAACCACTGAAATGAAAGACCCAATCTTCTCCGCGTTCACCCACAACGCTCTCTCCGGTTTCTCACATGGCATCAAAATGGAAGCGATGGGCCTCCTGTCTCTTCTCCCGGTCATCTGCTTTCTGTAACACACAAACACTCAAAGTTTACTACATGCTGTAACTTCACGGTCCTGATTGCAGAAGCTGCATCTCGCTCGTTAACCGTGCCAGTGAGTTGAATGCAAACACAATACAATGGCGTTTGATACATCAGGAGAGGGAAAAGGACAAACACAAAGAGAGACAGACAGACAGAGAACTCATAGCACACACAATGGCACACTTTACCACGGCGAAATACCTCTGTGTGCGATCACAGATAGAGCCAACACTAGACACTTGCTCCCTGAGACTGATAATAACACACACTGCCGAGCCTGGAAAGTGAGCGTGTGTGTGTGTGCTCAGTGATGATCCTGTCTCGGCGATGGCAAAAACGATGTCTATTCTCAGCTAGTATGAGTGACTCACGCACCGGGTCCCTCTGTGAAACACTTGTGAATTGGCTCTCCTGTTCTATAAGGGTCACGTATAAGGATGTATCTTTAGCTTTATGTTTGTCGTTTCCCATCTAGTAACTTGTGGAAAGCATGTCGGCCATAAGCAAAATGGCAAATCAGTTAAGAAGGGAAAAAAAAGCAATGTGCCAGACAGATATAAGAAGGGATTATTTTCCTTTTCAAAAGGACTTTATATCTCACAGACCATGCAAAGAGAGCCTGAGGCTTTGACTGAGCGCTGTCAAGCCCTACGCTATCTGCTCAGGAGCATCCAGATGATATCTATTCACAAGATATACGGATTTTTCCACATGATACGGTGCCGAGTCACATCAACATCACTATTCGTCGACTTTCATTGCCATAATTGAGGGTTGTAGTGCAAATACATACCTATGGGTTCATCCTCATTTCAGGTCCATTTAAGTGTGTTCAGTGAGTCACGGGTTAGTCACAGACTCATTGATTACTCTGTCATGAGTGCTCAACTTAATTACATAGTTAGTGATAAAAATAGCCTGTACGCTCCTTCAAGCTCAGGATCACTAAATAGCAATACTTGCACAGTTGTAGCATGTCTGACCTGTCTGTTTTAGTTCTTCCAGCAGCAGCCTATAAGTAATAGTAATGTAATAGTCTCTGTCAGATCAGCTTCCAGCTATTTAATGATGCAACTTCACATGATTTCTAACACTGGCACGGTACCAAGGAAAGTTCAGTTTCCACAATTTTGTATTATGTTTTTGTTGCAGAAACGCATCTTGAATTCGTCCGCCACACATTGGGTTTGACGTGTGCTCTCCAACAAGCACACCTCAAGGCGCTGACATGCTTGAACATATATATGTACATAATACCAGGTACTGATGGAGCCGTAGGCAACATATAGTACAGGATCTATATGCTGACATTCACATGACCCACACACATCTGCAGTCTCCCGCATGGAGGAGGATTAGACGCAGTCATGTTGCCTGCGAGGCAATTTTATAAAGACCTTTCCATGTCAAAATCATGTTCTCCTATTATAATTCAATAAACAGATCAATATTACATTATTTATTCAATTAAATTCCGGCACCTGTTTTGCTGTACACTTGTCACATACTTGTAATATGGTTTTGTTTTGAATAGCAATATTATAGTTGCCATGAAATGGACTTCACCCTTTTTTATAAATGCATCTTATTGTGAACAATTCAACTATGCTTGTTTCATAAAATAAATAAATAAAATAAAATAAAATAATTGGCCTTTAAATGTTTAATCATAACTGGATCTTCTGGCGAAACAACAGACTTCTCTAACCATTTCATCCACATTTCTTACAATTGATTGCAAGCTCATTCAGATATGCCTCCATTCAACATAATCGGTTTCAAACTATGTATGTTAAAATATGGAAAAAATAAGATTTGTCGCTACTTCTGTTTTCAGTCGCAACTTTAAAATTCCAAAAAGTCAATGCTTATTTGATTTTAATTTACTGATAAATTAAATTTAATCTTTTTTGTACTAAAAAAAAGCATAATTAAATACCCAGTATCAACCAATTTCTAAAGGAAACACATGGTGCAACTGTATGCTTCTCGTTCTTTTTGAGTAATTGAGATGGTGTAGCTCCTTTTGTCATTATAACCCAAAAATTCAAAAAAAAAAAAGAACAAAACCAAAAACCAAAACCAAAAACCAAAACAATTTTTCTTGTCATCATGTCTTATCACATGTCTTCAGGCAATTCTTTAAGCGAGGACATCTGCATGCAGGAAGACAAGGTGTGTTTCTGCTCCATGCAGACATGCAAATGATACAGAACACCTCAGTACCTCATCTATTTGTGTCTTTCCCGCGACATTGAGCAGGATGAAGAGAGGAGCCGGAGGCAAAAAGGAAATACTGCGTCTTATCTTCCTCTAATATCGCGCCCCTCCCACAGGGATGCAAATGGAACGGGCCGCAGAAATGGAGCGATCTGCTGAGTCCTCTCCAAATGCTATTTTCACAGGCACTACAGGTTGCCCTCTCTTATCTACTAAAGCCACTTCAATTACAAGCTGTCATGGGGGGCAATGAAGATGGAGGGCAGAGACAAAGAGAGAGAGAGAAAAACGCTTTGTATATCTGATGTTTTAAGCCGTGTCCGAAGAGAACATGCATTTTTATGAGGGGTCACATATTGAAGTCAATCTGCACAACAGGACAGAATGACAATACGCTCATTCTTGTTCTGAAATTCCATGCAAAAACATTTACACAAATGCAGCTCTATGACTAGAAGCAGGGCATGTTTGGGGAGCTGTGCTATATTTGGAGCACGAGAAGCTGCAATAAATGGAGCGAGTCACAGAAAAAGCGAGCGATAATGTGTTACAGTCTGGTAATGTAGCAACATGCGATAATAGACCACCTGCAGCCTACACAGCTCACAGCGTCAGTTTGTGCAGAGAAAAACCGGGCTGCGGAGCTCCTCTCAGACAGGCGGAGGAAAATGGGCCGCTTCCTGACCTTTTAATAGCTGAATAAGTGAGCAATGCTAATCGTCACCTGAACATGTGCATTAGGAAAGCCCATGCTCCATCAAGCAGTCATCAAGACAAGACAAAGAGCCAAAATACTCCCTCTCTAGGCCTTTCTTCAGCCTCTCTCGTCCCTTTTGTCAAATATATAATTGCAGGGCTGAGGAAGAGAGATATGGAGCCAGCATGTTATTTTAATGCAGTGTCAACTCAAATGAAGGTCGTGTAGTGGGAAGCGCTTCCCTGAGCAGAGAGCAATTATGGTTTTCAGCGTGCATAATCAGGCACCCACAGCAGATGGCTTTGAGAGGACGCCAACACAAGAACAGCTCTTCACTACTCGTACACATGCGCACTTAGAGCACTGCCAGGACCGGCATAACACCTTTGAATACATGAACACAAACAGGCGCTCTTAAAAGAATAAAAAGACAAAAAAGGTGTCCCACTAAACACCCTGCACACGGGACAGTGTCAAAATAATGAAAAAAATGTTGCTATTTAACAAATATTTGCAAGCCTTCACAGTATATCATTCTTTTTTTATTTACTTCTGTTTTTTTTATGTTTTCTAACATGCATCCTGTGTCGAAATATCATGCGGTATACATTTGTAGATCTACAGGACCCTCCAAAAGTTTGGAAACTCCCTAGGCAAGGGTTTTGGGCAATATTAACATAAATCCTTAGTTTTGTGACAACTTTGCACTGATAAGAAACAACACAAATTATAAAAACGTTTTGGTAACAAAAAAAGGAATATATTCAGAGGAGAGAAAATCTAGTTAAAATCAACCTAATCTGGTTCTGATCTTAGCTGGTCTTTTAGTTTGGTCTTTTGGATGGTTTTAGAAAACTGGTTCTCAACCAGGGAGCCAGGGCCCACTAGGATTACTTACTCAAGAGTACTTAAAATTGCTCAAAATAAGACAAAACAAGCCTTAAAGGGGCAACAAAATGGAGATTCAAAATGTTCTTAAAGGGTTAGTTCACCCAAAAATAAAAATTCTGTCATTAATTACTCACCCTCATGTCGTTCCAAACCCGTAAGACCTCCGGTCTTCAGAACACAAATTATGATATTTTTGATGCATTCTGAGAGCTCTCTGACCCTCCCATAGACAGCAAGGGTACTACCACGATCAACGTCCAGAAACGTAACAAGGAGATTGGTAAAATAATCCATGTGACATCAGGGGTTCAACCGTAATATTATGAAGCTACGAGAATACATTTTGTGCGCAAAAGAAAAAAAAAACAAACGACTTTATTCAACAATTCGTCTCCTCCGCTTCACCCTAGCGCCATTTTGGAGAGTATCCACTGAACGCAAACAGCGTATGTTGTTCTGTGTCAGCCGCACCACACGGATACGTTGTTTTCACTCAAATCAAAGCACAAGCAACGTAGAAAACGTATCCGCATCATGCAGCTGATATAAAGAAGCTGATCATAATTTGTGTTCCGAAGATGAACGGAGGTCTTACGGGTTTGGAACGACATGAGGGCGAGTAATTAATGACAGAACTTTCATTTTTGGGTGAACTATCCCTTTAATATTTGGATATATAAGAAGTTACTCTGCAATGAAAATGTACAAAGTCCACATGGAGTTAATAACATTGAGAAGCACTGTTTTAGAGGGGGTTTTGGCATTTTTCTTCTGGTCAGTCTGGGAAACCTTTTCCCACTTTATATTAGGTGGCCTCAAATACTATGTACTTACATTTAAATTAATAATTTGATACAATGCACTTATTGTGTACATACTGTCCAAGTTTTTATATTGTACTTGAAAATATAAAAATACCTGCATGTAATTACATCTGTAATAAATTTCTGTAATTACATTTATAACTACATGGTTTCTTACATCTTAACCCACCCATACCACCAAACCTGTCCCTAACCTTACCAGTATCCCACTTCAATAGCAGCAGAAGTGTTCTGCAATACAATATGAACACAATAAGTACATTGTACTTATTTTTTGATGTAAGTACATAGCAAGGCCACCTAATATAAAGTGGGACCGGAAACCCCAACTGAACACCAGCTTGGCTAGGCTGATCTTAAACCAGCTAAGCATGTTTTTTTTCAGCAGGGAAATTCTAGAGCTATTTTTAAACCAACTCTAAACCGAATGACTAGTCGGCTAATTGGTCTTAAGGAAAGATGGTTTCACGTTTACCCCAATTGGACGCGTTTCTTGGGGAATGTTACATAAGATGTTCCTGCACTCAAAAACACTTAAAAACGGATTAGAACAGAATGCAGTGGTCTTTAAACGTTGGTCTATTTTAAACTTGACATGCCGTCTAAAAAAACAGCATGGGATGTGACGCAGTAGTCAAAAATATCTGTCTGAATGTGTACAGCTGTAACTTTTCTGAAAGAGTTACACTATGCAAACTGTCTAACAGCTAAAAGCCCAGTGCGGCACGCTAATTAAATTTTAGATCAACTCATCATCCACACAAATCAGTTGTGGGACAACTAGTTGATTAGCCGACTGTTGTGACCCATCCTGAGTGTTTAAAAGGCACAAATTCACACATTCAGAGGTACACATAACGTACAAGAAAACAAACAATCACCTTCCCACACACAAAGACAAAAACTCCCACGTTCACGTGCACAAACTCACACATAACACCCTGGAGGACATGTTGTATGGGATAATGAGGAACAGATTTGATATGCTGAAAGGACAGAACAAAGCAATTAGCGGCATAGCAGTGTGTGTGGAGCACCCTCGGAGAGAGCCGGAGGGCAGGGCCACACACAGACACACCCATCTGCTCATCTTCACACAGATGTGCAGAACAAAGACCAAGGGATGAGTCTGTGTGAGGCCACAATCCTTCGCAGATGCTGGAGCGAGTGATGTGCAATCGGGCTCAGATCAGAGTGAGAGAGGCTGAAAATAAAAGGATGAGATGTTCTTTCTCACCTTCTCCTGCCAGTGTAGTATCCCGATGATGACGAGAATAAAGACGCACACGCCAATCAGTGCTATCGCTGTCAATAAGACTATATTACTGGGGGTTAGGTAGAGCTTTGCACTCCAGCTAGAAAAACACAGACAGAAAGACAAAAGAAAACTTTTCAGAGCACCATCTTTAAAACTTCAAACATCATTCAAAACTCGGAAACGATGTGAGAGAGCACATAAAGACATTACACCGAGCGAAACCTGTGTAGATCATCAAAACAGTGACGTGGAGTTTACAGCACTGAAGAAAACTCATATTAGCACTGTGTACCTTCATGCGCGATGATTCAAAGAACCCGAGAAAGCTAAATATAATCAGTCCTGACGCATTCTCTGACAAGCTGAAACATCAGGACATCAAGATGAGCCGCTTTAAATAACAGACAGAGAGCGCGAGAGGTGGAACGCTCTCCATTTACTGGAGAGAATGGAACGAGAGATGCTCTGTTTATCACTGCGAGTTGTTTGAAAGCAAAACGGCAGCTGAAGGAGCCCGAACGGGGTCTGTGGGGAATAGCAGGAAATCAAGTGATCTGCTCAAATATTTATGATAAAGATTGGTGGACAGCTTCATTAAGATACATTTTGGCTGTGCTGGTAAACGCATTAAATATTAATGCATGAGGAAATACCTTCTCACGGTCTTGATTAAGGCTAGTGACGGATGCAGTGACAGTGTGAAACTGCTTTTAATTACTTGAACAAGTTTATTATGCTTTTAAGTTTATTCTCTCTAATTGGCTGTGAGTTTGCATCTCTACTGGATATTAGTGAATGTAGGAACTATTAGTAAAGTGTACACAGAAACATTGTGGAAAAAAATTAATTTATTGTAAAATGTTTCTTTTTTTTATAATAACAGCTCCTTACATTTATAGGAAAAAAATAATAGTAATTAGTATATTGACAAAAATATTATTATTTATTTATTCATCATATATATCATCATATATAACATAATAAAAAAAGATAAATATAATGTAAAAAATGATTAATTGTTAATCAATAGTTACTTTTAACCATGCTTACAGTATTGTTTATATAACTGGCTAGTACATTTTTCCATAAACAAAAGTTAATTTCGGATCTTGAATACAGATTTCCTACTTAAGAATGTGTGTGGTCCAGGTATTACCTGCATTGTGGGGACCAAATGTCCCTACAAGAATAGCAAAACCTGAAATTGTTCATGATGTGGGGACAAAATTATGAGCATTATCATACTAAATGATTAGTATTATTGTTTTGTTTTTTTTTTAATGTAAAAACAAGATTGTTTTCTGTAATGGTTTTATGGTTAGAGGATAGAATGTAAAGTCTGTACAGTATAAAAATCGTGTCTACGGAAAGTCCTTATAAAACACAAAACCCAGTGTGTGTGTGTGTGTGTGTATGTGTGTGTGTGTACCTGCGAGGTTCATTCTGTGGGTATGGTATAACGATGAGCTGGGAGTTAGGAATGATAGCGGTCCATTCCTGTTTCCTCACGTCCTGCAGGAGAAAGAATATGATGGAAGAGAGAGAGTGAGCGCAAAGAATATTAGTACCATTGCCATTATGGAAATTACAGCACATTCAATTTCTGCAGCTGTCCTTTGGCAAACATGCACTAGAGCTGATGTGCCTCTGTGGAAGACGGGGGGATTTGCAAAAGATTGTATTATTGTATAATTGGACATTATTGAAGTGAGGGGTCTTAACGGAGAAGAGGTCATGTTTAACACATGCCTATCTTTAGTCATCATTAAAGCTGCAGTCTGTAAGTTTGGCCTCTTTGTCGCCATCTCTGTTTGAAACCTGAACTTGCAGTTACTTGCGGAATTATTTTCATTGCGTGGGTTGTGCGCCGGCACGGCTCTAGTGTGGATGAATATAATGTTTTGAGGTGAATGTGTGGCTGTCAGTCACCGCACCGGTGTGGATACTGTAACGTTACTTAGGAATCACAAATTCTCGCCTACGTCTTGGAATATGACCCAAATAAGAATTTTCACCGGATATTATCATCAGAACAAGTAACAAGCCACTTTTGTTCTGACCAACTGAGGAAAAAAGTATTACAATAAATCGCGCTACCAATGGTAAATCTAACGTTCGATTAGCTCATATCACATCAAACCATGCAAATTATTATTATTGTTATACTTTGTTCTCAAATTGTTAATGTTAACAACATCAGCATTGCGTGACTATGTGTATGTAGTGTGTCACACCATTCGAATTTCATATAAAGACATTCTTTTAACCCAAAAAGCAAATTATTCTTCCTTCGAACTGGTTTTCTTTAAAATACAAATCCTGTGTAATCCCAGGCTTTCTGTAATCAGATGCACATTTAAAACTGGAATAATTTAATTTGTCACATGTGTTTCATAATCCTTTATGGATTACAATCTGCCATCAAAATGATACATTTAATTATTCTGGCTGCTGTGAGAAAAGGCTATAAACGATCGGCCACCTGGAGGTTCCTCACATGCGATAGCCTAGTAGCCGGGACAACTTCTTTATGTTTACAGACGTGACGTAATGACGCAGTGTCATGGTCGAATTTCCCGCAAAAACCTACCGGTACCACTCAAATTAGAAAACATTATTATAAGCTTACCATTGTGAATCGGACTAAAGTAAGGCGACAGTTTTGAACACTGGCTGGCTATGCACTTGCTCAAATATTGATTTCGGATACTTTTTAACCAAAAAAAGTTACGGACTGCAGCTTTAAATACATAATGGCTGATACAATGTTCCAACATCCCTTGTCACCCAATTTAGCCCACATTTAGACTGTTTAACTAAACTTTTACAAGCTAGAGGGAGAGCCACGCTTCAGGTGCTGATATTCTCAGCGTGAAGTGAAGCTTCAGTGCCATTACTGAAGAGAGCAAGAGCGATGAGTCCAATCAGAGAATTCAGCATCACTTTAAAGTGCAGATGAGTAGGTGGGAAGCCATTTGCAGGCAGGTGATCAAAGCTACACAAAACAAGTTCTAAAAATATCTGTGAAGTTCAACTCTGTTAGCTCAAACTGGCTACAACCCAATCAAATTCTTCAGCCGCTAACCCCATGTATGATGTTCACATCAAATACTCTACGCAGGCCAACCAAATTGCTAATTTGTCAAATATTTACTCTGCTCTTAGAGCGATACTAATAACAATTAAGCACTGACAGAACCAACATGGGAGATCCAATGAAAACAGCCTTTTCCGTTCGTGTTGAAATCATAAGTCTTTCAGTAGGAGAAACCGGCATCATTTTCAGTGCATCATGCAGTTAATAAGCCTCCAAATATGAAGCAGCATCAACAGTCGTCTATTCCCCCAGCTATTTGCAAAAAAGTTCATTAGAGGAAGGGAAATCTCTGTAAGCTTTAATGTATTATGAAGACAGTACCTCTATCAATTACAAAGGTAATTTTCCCTCTTCAACTTGTTTCTCGACAGCAATTAGTAGCAAACGTTAAATCAGTCTTTTTGAGGGAATCCTCCAGGGGTACAGATTTTAATTTCCGACAACACATTTATCATAACTCAACATTACGGTATGCGCGTGAACACGCACGGTTGAGGAAGAGTGTGGGGTCTGAACTAGATATTTTTAGCATGTGTCTTTAGTGAGTATGGATGAGGCTTGCAAATGGAAGGGATGGGGTGGTATTCAGTCTCCCTGTGGGTAGTCGAGGCTCTGCTTACTGCGGAGGTCAACCGTGGGCACTGACTGAAAGACAAAGATTTGTTACAGTCAAAGAGCCTCTACTGCTGCTGAGCATTAAAGAGGGAGGGCAGCTCAAGCCCACACATTTAAGAGTTACAATAACCGACAGGCCCTGGCCTTACGATTATGCAACAGAGGGAACGCAATGGGGCTTTTTTTTTTAAATAGATGGAGGATATTGCAAATGCAAAAAGATGAGATGATATAACGTAATTTAAGAGTGCAACTGTCTAATATGTGGGAAAAACAAACATTTCATTGCTTGTGCTGACTGCAAGATTTATGCACTAATTACTTCAAGTAAATTTTGGTTTACTTCATTTTATGGTTTCCTTGTTACAGTGTAATTACACAAATAAACACTGAGTAATATTAATTAACAACATGTACTTACTCTAGGGTTAGGGTTTAGTTTAGGGTTAGTTACGCATAATTTACTGTTATTAGTACGTTACGTGCAACAAGGACAGTTACCCAAGTGTCAACCAAATTTTTCAAGTTCAACATGTAATAAAATGAAGCTCTGATTCTGCAATATTGAGCCATGTGTTTTTCCACAATGTTCTTCTGACGTGGTAACTTATGTTGTTGAGAGATTAGAGATATGAAAACGATAGAGAAGGCTGAGCCGCTTTCCCTTCTCCACACGAGCTCTGAGAGTTCAGAGCCCAAACCGGAGCTGTCAGCAGGAACTGTAGGTATGCTGTATAGAAACATTCATCTGTGTCAGAAAAACAACCACATATGCAGAGCCTTTGTGAGGAAATTCTCTGGCAAAGTCTCTCATTCTCTCCAGTGTTTGTAGTATACAAAAAAAAATACTTTAGGTCAATTAAAAACTGTAATGAATATGCAATTAATCACATATATCAATATTTGCTGAGAAAAGCCCTCAAAGCAAGATAATTAGTGTAGCAGAAGAACAAAAATCGAACAAAAAGCACCTTTAAAAATCTATATATTGTACTATTTCCAAATGCTAGACGAACATTTTTCAGCCATTGTGTTGTGTCTTGTTTTTCCAGTGTCTTGCATTATAAGCACTGAATTTTAAAGACACCTTGTCAGGTTAAAAAACAGTTCAACTTTTAAAAAGCATGCCTCAAGACTCCTGTGTTCAATTTCATTATGTTCTATGCTTCATGCAGCTGTTTGTTAATGCAAACTGTGTGAACAGTTCTCAGTAAGTGTGGTTTGACGAGTTGTTTTGGCTGTAGTAGCATATGGGTCAGAAGGCACAATTAAATATGCCATTTTTGGGTTATTTTTACAAATAATTAATTGTACTGAATGAATGTGTTAAATCGCCAGCCCTATCAAAAACACAACAAAGCAAATTGCTGTATGCAAGGCTCGCTCATGCACAAGTTTTGTGTTATTGTGAATGTGCATGCATGTGCATGTATTCATGTGTGAGTGTGTTGGTAAATCAAATCTGCAATTCTAATCACTATTTGATAAAGACCTCTGTTTAGCTCACTGACAGCAGAGGAAGCTGACGTCTTAAATTTAAATAAGCAGCACTTGGGGAATTCTAGAGGAAGAGGAGGGAGGGAGAGATTTCAAATCTAAAACCAGACAGGGACGACGGGGAAAAAAAAAAAACACCACGATAATTTGAAAACCTGGAAATGATAGAGAGATGTAAGCACTATCTTGGCTATATATCTCTATAATCGTCTATAAACAAGAACTATATATATATAGTGTGCTTGACTGGCCAGCAAACTCACCAGACCTGAACCCCATAGAGAATCTATGGGGTATTGTCAAGTGGAAAATGAGAAACAAGAGACCAAAATATGCAGATGAGCTGAAGGCCACTGTCAAAGAAACCTGGGCTTCCATACCACCTCAGCAGTGCCACAAACTGATCACCTCCATGCCGCGCCGAATTGAGGCAGTAATTAAAGTAAAAGGAGCCCCTACCAAGTATTGAGTAGATGTACAGTAAATGAACATACTTTCCAGAAGGAATGCTTTCCAACAATTCACTAAAAATGTTTTTTTTATTGGTTTTATTTTATTGGTTTTTGTTAAATGTGAGCCAAAATCATCACAATTAAAAGAACCAAAGACTTAAACTACTTCAGTCTGTGTGCATTGAATTTATTAAATACACGAGTTTCACAATTTGAGTTGAATTACTGAAATAAATGAACTTTTCCACGACATTCTAATTTATTGAGATGCACCTGTATATAGTATGTCAGACACAATGTTTCCGTTTTCAGACACAGAAAAAGAGCAGGTAGAAGTAAACCAGGCCATCTGCATGCTCTTCCTCTCCCGGGGCCTTTCTACCCATGATTCCTCCCTCCTCCCTTCATATGGCGAGTGTCTGTGAGCATGTGTGAGTAGGTATGTCTGTACCTTCCCTCCAGGGGGCCAGGGGATGCCCACAAACAGGTGATCCAGGAAGTTGGCGCTGCGCCCCAGACCGAGCACGGTGTAGGGCAGCTGGAGCGCGAGATGAGCCGACTGGCTGAGCTGCCCCGCTGCAGAGAGAGAGAGAGAGGATGTGTGAGGAGGAATTGTAGGAGGGAGAGAGTGGGATTGAGGGTGGAGGAGTGAGAGGTGAAAGAGAGAACAGCCGGGTGTGAGGGGGAGGGAAGCATAAGGTATGAAACAGGACATGAACAGGTGAGGGAGGGGGAGGAGAAGATGAAAGAGGAGAAAACAGAAAAAATAGCTGCCATTAGTGTCATCCATAAATAAGGCTTCTTATAATAAGAGATCTCAGCATATGAAGGGCTCTTGCTCAGATCCTCATGAGCTTTAATGCAACCTCAACAAACTACTGCAGAAATCTGCATACTAACATATTTTACAGGCTACGATTGCTTTAAAGAGGTAGGTAACCAAAAAAATGAAATTCTGTCATCATTTACTCATGCTCATGTTGATTCAAACCGGTATGACTTACTTTCTTCTGTGGAACACAAAAGAAGATATTTTGAAAAATGTTTTTTTGGTCCATACAATATAAGTCAATGGTCACCAAAACTCTTTTGGTTTCTAAAATCTAATTTTTAATGATTTTGGTCAAAGGACACTTGAACTAAATCTGAACTAACTGTTGGAGCACTTTATGTGTCCTGCTGAAGTACACACAGTCCCCAACCGGGGAAAGGTCAGTCCATTGCTCATGTGTCGTGTCTGACTTAATGATGCCATTAAAGAGAAGAACAATTAGATGTGTATAAGCGGATTTCCCATTATGCATCAGAGAGAAGAGAGAGAGAGACAGAGAACAAGGGTCTCCTAATAACTTCCCTTTGGCACATAATAGCAGTACTGGTATTCTGGATGCAATCTGAGGATCAAATAGACAGACTGATGGAAAATGTAGAGCGAGTCTCACTGACCAGGAACAGATCCTTAGCCAATATAAACAAAACAAGCAAAACAAGAATGATCTTTTGTACTCTTGCTCTAGTAGTGAAGCATACAATGTTGGTATTTCGATCTATGTCTTCTATTATCATTTACAGAACAGAACCTGTTTGTGTATTGCATTCAGTCAGATTTTTAAGCCCATAATGAGATGTCCTTCAGTGGTTTTCTTTAATTGAAGGACATTTCTTAAATGAATGAATGAACTAGACAAGCCTACACATGCCTTAGATTTTATAGACTATGACGCCCTTATGGTGTAAGAGTTTTCATTCTGATGCCAAAAACCCCCAAAAATGATGCTCCCCTTTTCTATAATATAAAGGCAGCAATGCAGTATATGTTCATGAAGACCCATTTACACTGTGTACACACACACACACACGCACACGTACATACACACGCACACACACGCGCACACACACGCGCGCACACACGCACGCACGCACACACTATTAATATCTTTTTCTCTACCCAATATTAGTTAAGTCATAAATGCTGCATTTATTTGACCAAAAATACAGTACAAAAAAAAATTATAATTTTAAATTAAAATAATGGTTTCCAATATTAATATATTTTTAATGTAATGTATTCCTGTGTTAGCAAAGCTGAATTTTCAGCAGCTGTTATTTCAGTCGTCGGCATCTCACAATCCTTCAGAAATCATTATCATTAATATGTTGATTTGGTGCTCAAATCATTCTTATTATCGTCAATGTTGAAAACAGTTGTGCTGTTTAATATTTTTGTGAAAACTGTAGCATGTTTTTCAGGATTCTTGATGAACAGAGAGTTCAAAAGAACAGCATTTATTTGAAATAGAAAGCATCTAAATGATAAATGTCTTTACTGTCACTTTTGACTGATTTAATGCATCCTTGCTAAATAAAAGTATTCATTTCTTCTTCTTCAAAAAAAAATTTCAATTCATTTTTTTTAACAGAACATTTTACAATCAATATCATTTCAAAGCAGTGTGTTACATTTTTGTGTTAAACATATTTAATAAAAAATTTAAAAACTGGGGTTCAATGCCATTTAGATGAGGGTTTGTAGTAGTAGGGAAACCACATGCACACACATATGAGCGACAGTATCCAAAAAACAAAGAGGACTGAGATTCAGCTAGCCGAGCACAAGCTGAGGTGCAAGACAAGCTAATAGAGCTGTAGCTTGCCTCCTACACACACACCTACTCAGACGCTCACTCAACCACAGTCCACACAAGTGCAAGGGCACATATTCTCTCGAACTACAACTGTAGGACCATTTCGGTAGAAGATGTACTCTAATGCATGCAAGGCAAAAAGAGAGAGAGAAAATAGCTTCAAGCTGACAAACAACAGGCAGGTGGAAAGCACTCTGGAGAGCGAGTGGGAAAAAAGGAGAAATAGTTTACAAGTGTATCTGTCTCTAACTTAAAAAAATGGACCTGCTAGCCACAATGCATACTTCAGAAGCAGATTGAAAGAACACAACACAGTATATCAGAAGCAAACATAGACTGAAAGCAGATTCTGGTGTC
The DNA here is from genome assembly GCF_001515625.1 of Sinocyclocheilus rhinocerous. Classification (NCBI taxonomy): domain Eukaryota; kingdom Metazoa; phylum Chordata; class Actinopteri; order Cypriniformes; family Cyprinidae; genus Sinocyclocheilus; species Sinocyclocheilus rhinocerous. Next base: position 169,310 of record NW_015644007.1, read on the forward strand.
CACACAAACACACTCTATCAGCCTAAACCCAACAGTCGAGATCAACTCCCCAAGCAAACCTGTTTGTTAAATGATCTCGGGTCTAGCGTTGCTATAGAAACCATTCTTTGCCCTGTCGATTGGGCGCTTGTGGAGCGATAAAAGGAACAAATGGTGGCGATGCTGCCTGGGCCTGAGGGATTAGAGAGGTTAGAGAGGAACAGCCACTCGCCAAGCCGCAGAGCCAAAATGGCGGCTTGATCCAGACACTGATTTGTGTGTAGCGACACGTGTCTGCTCTGAGGGAGATAAGTGGAGTCTTCCAGAGGCCCCCAGCAGCATTTCCCATCTTATCACGCTACCGTCACAGAAAACAGCAGAGCGAAAATATGGCCACTCAAAGCCAGAATGACATCACGTGCAGAGAGAGGGGAAGAGAAAGAACCTGGAATGACTGAATGACTCAAAAAGACGAAATGTTCGCCAACAGTTTTTTGTTACCAGACCTCACAGAGAGCCCAATGTCAAATTGTAGTCAATCTCGCCACAAGTACGAATACATGAATGATTTTTTTTTTTAAAGAAAGAACAGATCGATATTTTAACACGATCACCGCACAATATTTTTGACTTGGCAGGCAGGAATTCAAAAAGATGTAAAAAGAAAGTTGTCATGCAGACTGCATGAGGGAAAAAATAGACTTGGTGTGAGTAGGCCTTACTACATTTTGAGGTCAAATGTATTCTGTGTGCACATTATATGTAAATATTGTTCCCCAGCAATGACCATATAGCTCAAGAAGCTAAAAAAAACAACAACAAAAAAAAGTTTATAAAGACAAATGAACCATATTCCAAAACGAGCAAACTGATGACTCACTGATATTACATATATATACAAATAAAAATTATTGTGTCTAAAAAAACCCCCACTACAATTAATCACATTAAAATGAATTTGAATTTAGGGATCACAACATTATAATGACACCTGTTATGAAAAGGGGTGGCAAAATAAGCTGGTTTTACCCTATACCTTTCTTGGTTCATGGGTAAATTATGTTTAATTATGAAATTTTATGTAAAAAACAAAATTATTATTATTATTATTTTTGATAATGGTGATGTATAGTAGGTAAATGCATATCTAACTTGCTCAAGATCACATTTAACACCAGTTTTAAAATATGAGTGTTTTTTAACTCGTTTTTTAACATGAGTGTTATAACACTAATCAGTTTACTGTTACACTATGCATTTAAATTCGGTTATAATTATTTACGACAAGATATGAAGAATTTGGCTCCAAAACGCTATAAATCCATTTTGATTAATTTGAGTAAAAATGTGTTTTCTTTACCAAGAAAGTGGCAAGATGAAAACAACTATTTTCTGTTTCAAACTTTCACATAGCATCTTTAGGTTATAATAACATAAAAAATTCTTTGATTCTCTGATTTTCAAAGATTTATTATAAAAACGTTTTTTTTTCCCCCAAAATGCAATAAATCCATGACACGCCCCCCCCCAAAATGCAATAAATCCACTGAATCAATATAAAAGTTATTTTTCATATTGAAACTGTTGAAAATACACAACATAGTAAGTTGATCCACATATGACAGCCTCTGAACTTGGTCAATACTAATCTTATATGCAGGCACTGGACTAAAAATACATTCAATCAGTCATCGCTCCAACACTTACACTGACAAGCTACACAATATCGCGTTCATAATCGAATGTGACTCATCTGCGATTATGAGTGCGATATTGCAGTGATCTACGGCTCTGTGTAGTAAATGCCGCTCCATCTGAAAGCACGTGATGAAGATTTACTATTAATCACAGAACGGGCTTTACTGATGAGATGCGCATGACAACCACATGCGATTTATCGTGCAGCCCTAATTTTTTCACAAATCACAAATTACAAAGTAGATGAGGAAAACTAGGATGCCGGGTGTATTCAAAGCACCGCCATTACTGTCTACAGTGCGTGGAATGGTGCGCTGTGATTGGTTAAGCGGATATATCACATTCTGCAGAGAAGGGAGACTGGCGTTTGTCGCGATTTGGAAAGAAAGGGAGAAAGCATGACAGAATAGCACGGTGGATATCGCATTTTGCGTAAAATTAAAAATGGACTTTTCAGTACCGAACAGATACAATACTGATTTTTTTTTAAATGGCGTTTATCGCGTTTTGGAACCAAACTCTTCATATAATGTATTACAATGCTATTAAATCCCAAACCCACATAAACCAAAGTGACAAACAGACACTTCATTAAGTCCGAGCCTACCAAGAGTGAATGATATATCGACTGAATGATAGTCCAAATATATTAAAACACATTATATGTAACCAGTATAAACAGAGAAGGTAGAAAATGGGAAACCAACACAAATAATTTGCAGTCCAAGTAAATCATATTTGCAGTGTGAAACCTCAGAAAGTTGGAAGGTGTGCAACACATCTTGCCATTAGAAAAATGGCAACCACTGAAACAACACCATACATGTAAGCTACTTTTCCTTGTGATCCTTGTAACTCTAAAATCTGATATTCAAAGTTATGTTGATATGCAAAATTAATTTGATATTCAAAGTTGTTAAGTCACAGAAAAGGAGCAGCGCCAAATGTCCAATATCGAGATATGATCCAATATTCCAATATCCAATATCAAGATATATCCAATATTCTCGAAAACGTTTTGCTGCACTTTTCACTTTTTTACGGCCTCTGATTAAGCATTATAATAAAGATTTTTTGAGGAGGTTTCAGCCCTGCATATAACCGTGTGCGGATTGTTTTTTCTGCTGTCTATATTCAAAGTTGTTGTCATTTTTTTTCTCTATTGTGTGTGTGTGTATTTGCAGTGATTACTACTGCATGGCCAACGTATAGTTCTGTTTATCACACCAATAGAGCGGCTTTGAATTTTCAATCTTGTAAGAGCAGGACAGAAAGAGAGCCAGCAAGAGTGGTAATTATAGAAGAAAGAACTGCATTAGGTCAGATGTCTCTCTCTCTATATGTGCACTGAACATAATGAAAGGACTTCAAGCTGTCCTAGTGGAAAAAGAAGGCGTTCAGATCAATTACTGAGAAAAAAAGTCTCCAACAAAGGTCATTATCACAGTCATTCTCTCTATCGCTCTTCATGGGGAGGAAGCAGATGATACAGTATATGTGATGAGTGTGAATGTGCTCTCTTCATGATTTTGATGGATTGGAGTGATAACCAGAGACAGAGAGGTGCTAACACCAGCAGAGATCCTCTCTTTTGCTCCACAACCATGATGATCCAGATCACGATCATAAAGATACATGTAATTGTGGTTGGCACAAGCGTGCCTACTTATATTTTAAGGCTGCGTGATTTAAAACGGAGTGTTTCTGATCACAGGAGACATTGGAAAAAGACGGCAGGAAAGAGGGGATAATCTTGTTGGCTTGTGAATGGGTGGGGGTCTATATTTGCTCTGGGAGATTCAGAAAGGGACAAAAGCTGTGATCAATACTAATCGTACCTCTCACTCCAGCTGCAGGCTAAACTACACTTCACGGCACATATATGAGCGCGTGAATGAGGAAGAAGAGAGAGAGAAAGATGGTGAATGGGCTCGAGAGACATTAGACTTGTGTTATCACCTAAATGTGTGAGAGACAATACGATTCTTGTCATTTTGGAAATAAACAAGACCACTCAGGATCTGTACCTGCAGTATAATTCAAATAATTCTATGGAACTGTGCAATTAATTCACCAAGTTCTAGAAATCTTCTTATTAAATTGAGTGGGGACCAAAACTCTATATTTCACTTTTTTCTTTATTTCTTAGCTTTTTTCTTTTTCTCTTTTTTGTTTAATTTAAGATTTAATAAAGAGTATTAGGTGAATAATTTGAATAAAAACATTTAACTGAAAAATCATTGTTGATGTGTCCTTTAATGACTCCTCAATTAAAAATATAGATCCTAGTCATTTGATTATTTCTTCAGCATGAAAATGAAGTAGTATATAAAACTAGAAAAATACAGTTATTTCACACTAAACAAAGGCACAGCTAAATGTATCATTCATTATTACGGGTTTGTGAGGCAACTGTTATTTAAATTTCAATTAAAAGTTGCTATAAAACAAATTTTTTGATAAAAACAAGCAATTAAAGTTTTAACGGCAATACTTTAGATTAGGGAACCTATTCACAGAAGAAAAGAGTCTTCCTCAAACTCCTGATTTGCTGATAATTAATAGGAAGTAAGGTAGTTGCTGTAGTGGTCATGTTTATAGAATAAGGCATTACTATGTGCTTTATAAGTACTAACACACAACCAATAAGTAATACGCATGGTAATAAGCAACTAGTTAATAGAGAATAGTGTTCCTTAATCTACGGTATTACCATTTTAATTGGGTCACAATGCAAATTATAACAAAAATTAAATGTGACTGACTTATATGTCAATGACAGCTACCAAAAACAGTCGAAATCTCAGCTCTGTTTAACATATCTGATCTAGTTTAAAATCAGTCTGCAGAACTCTGCAGACATTCCTCCCTAAAATCAATGAAGAGAATACTAAAAAGTGAGCAGATTCCATCTGTGCCTGAATATGAGTGTGCAGGACATGTAAGAGTGTGTCTGTGTGTGTCCCTCACTGTGATGATTCAGAGGGGCTGTTCATTATACAGCACATTCATTTGGCTAATTAATGAGAACAGTCTCGAGCCCCATATTGATCTGCATCTTTTTCTCCTCATTCTGCGTCAGCCTCCTCTCTCCCTCCTCTTGTGTCTGCCTCCATACTTCACCTTTTTCTGCTCACATTCTCTCTGTTTACTTACAACTCTCATTCATTAGCTTAGTACTGCAAGGGTCAGTCCAATTATACAAGCATGAAAACAAAACCCTCTGAAGTACCTCATCATTCTTGATATGATTTGAGAGGATGCCCCTCACCCCACCTTCTATAAATGCACATTTACCTACAGGCTATACAAATATTCATACATAAATTCCCACTCACAAATAACAAAATGATTAAAAAGAAGAAAACAAATGCAGTTGATGCTAAATTTAATACACACACAATATATTTTGTGTTATATAGTTTTTGTATTAAAATATTTTAATTTGTGATGGTACACAACACATTTTTAATTGGTAGACTAATGAATATGTCACAGGTTGTTTGAGGCACAGTCTTAATTAACTTGTAATTGGTCTGAAGAATATTTCTTGCTGGAAGAGATGTTAGCTTAGAAACTGTAGGTTGCTCCTCAATTAAGCCAATTGAGAAAACACAGTGTAATTTGTTTGGTTTAGTCGACTCGGTTCAGTTCAGATAATTTAATAGCAAGATAATTCTTGTGGCGAGTGCAAGCTGATTTAAAAGTGAGTTATTTTCAATGCTCCAGTTAAAGTAGGTATTTTTCTAGTTATTTTAAACTGTTATCAGGACAGCACATGAACAATGTTGCCTTCATGGGATCTGAGGTTACTTACTTTGTCCTCAGTTACTTTGTCCTCAGATAGAGAGAGGGAGAGCGAGTGCAGACAGCAGCAGAAATACCGCCGTCCCCATGTCCTGAGCTCGAGTCTAAATGTGCAATAAGTCTTGCTGTGCTGTGTTTCATTACTGGCCAATGAGAGCCTGAGGGAATAAGGGCCCTAATACAACCTGGCCTGTTCTCCACTCCGCGTACAACATACACCCCATTACAGTCCTTCAGCTGACCCCAGAAACCCTGCCACAATCTCTCCAATTACAGCAGGACATTGATCAGAGAACTGTAGTTAGAAGTTCAGCATCAGAGCACCGAGGGATGATGGGCCACAGTGTCACTAAGCTCTACTAACAGTTTCTGTGCTGAAATGGTCATTGCTTTTATTTATCTATTCCTCTGTGTTTTCTGTGGGAGTGCCATCAGCTCCCTGTCACTCCTTAACTCTTCACATGGTAAACTGTGTGTGGGGGATAGACAGAAAGAACGACAGATAGATAGAACCATAAAGAGATAGAACCACAGATATATAGAATGATAGATAGAACAACAGACAGAAACATACAATGATAGAATTAACAGAATGATAGAACAATAGATACATGGAATGAAATATACACATAATGATGAATAGAACAATAGAAAGACATAACAGACAGAATGAGAGACAAGACAGAGAATTAAAGATGGACATATAACAGCAGCTGGACATAAAATGATACATGGACATAAAACAATACAGACATAAAACAATATACATAAACTGATGAAGTAGAATGATAGATAGATAGATAGATAGATAGATAGATAGATAGATAGATAGATAGATAGATAGATAGACAGACAGACAGACAGAACGATAGACAGAATGGCAGATAAGACAGATAGAATGAAAGATAGACATAAAACTGTACATGGACATAAAACAACAGACATAAAACAATAGATAGACAAACTGATAAAGTAGAATGATTGAATCATGGACAGAGAGACAGACAGATACATAGATAGATGGACAGACAGAGAGAGACAGAGAGCAAATTCCTAACAGACAGATAACCAGCTCTGTGGAACACATTAGCCCCTGACCTGAACATCAAAACAAACCTGACACACAGCAGGTGATGCCAGAGATTCATACTGAATTTCATACTCCGACTATTAGGAAGAAAGCACAGCCAAACACTTCTGCTCATTTGTATTCTGCTTGAGCAGGAGTACAAGACGACAAATCAAGAACATTATTACTGTGACATTTCATTATAGACCAGTACGTCAGCATATACCATTTAACTCTAATATGACAATAAACATTTATAAATGCTGTCTGTGTATAGAGGTGTGTTTTATCACTTATGAATCTCTCCTCAAATAAGAGAGGAAAGAACAAAGATAAAGAGGACAATGAGAGAGTGGAGATATTTAAGATAACAGAAATTCTTGTGGTTTCCTGGCTAGTGAAAGATTGCTCAATAAAAGAGGAAGAAGGGCTATAATTTCATTGGACAGAACTTAAAGGCAAGTTCAGAAACTCTGGTCTGGCTTTTAAAAGCAGGACATAATTCCATTTTTTAAAAGAAGATATCAGTTTCTTTTACAAGCATGGAGCACACAAGTTCCCTAAAATCCATTATTTCCAGTTATCTAAGGATAATTTTTGTCCTTTTAGCCATTTAGTCATTTATCTTTGAAATGGCTCTGTCATATTCAGCTCTCTGTTCTGCTGAGGATCTTTAGCACAGTCCACACACACACACACACACACACACACAAAGAACTGGACCGCACAGAAGATGCAGACATGCACGTGGCCCAGTGGAGGCACACACACAGAACCACAACATGAGAGAAACATTCACTCTGTTTATGTAATGCTTCCACTGAGAGCTCAAGGTCAGTGATGTATTTCAAAAGAGACTTCAGGAAAACAGCCATTTACTCCAAAGTGATGGAGTTCTGTCAATGCCGTGAGGAATTTAATCTTATCTGCTCTTAGAAAGGTGAAATGGGGTCATTCGTCGCTGTGTCTCTGATCTTGAACTTGGTCAATCAGATGTCCTTGAGGGCCAAACAACACACGAGACACTCGTATATAAAACACTAAGCAATCAAGAAATAAGACAATCCGAGCCTCATAACTGATGTGTGCCTAGTCACAGAATCTCTAGTTTGCTCTAGATAGTCTAGTTTATCTAGTTTTCTAGTTAGTTCGAGTCATATGACGTTGCTAAAAAGAACATTATGTTGTGTATTTGGTGTAATGCAATGTGTTTATGCGGTTTAAGGTTAAAAAAACACATTATTTTCCACATAATGTACATTATTGTTGCTCCTCTATGCCCCGCCTTTCTGAAACACGTCGATTTTTACAAAGCTTATCGATCTGAAAAGCGAGGTGTGCGCCAGCTATCCAGTGCGTTGTGATTGGCTGAATACCTCAAGCGTGTGACTTACACCCCTTACCATACTGTGATGAAGTGTCCCGGCACGTTGAGACAACACCAATAAAACCCATTACAAACGAGGCATTTGTTGCATCCAGTGGGGACATAATTACTGATTATAATGACTTATACTATCTTTTTACGCGTTGCGTTGCGTATCGCGCCACGTAAACATAAAACCATGTCTGCATTTGTGAACGGAGAAATGACAAACAACAAGCCCTACTCTACACTGCCCAAAAAACTCGCGTTTGAATCATCAGTGGCAGCGAAAAACACAGCGGCCTAGCGTGAGGGGAACCCTGGCCCTTTGAAACAAAGTAGGTTCGCTTTCACAACGAAACACAGCGTCACACACTGCGGGCAAGAGTGAGTGGAGGCGGGCGGGCTAGAGTGAGCAGAGGCCGGGGGCTTGAGAACGGTGCGGCCGGCGGATTCGACGAAGGAGCGGCC
>NW_015644007.1:177709-183764 GCF_001515625.1 Sinocyclocheilus rhinocerous
CAGTGACGTAGACATGTGGGGGCGTGTTTAAACGAGGCGTTTTAGGAGGGCGTGGACGAGTCTTAACTTTTATAAAGAATATCTCTTTGGGTTTGAGACTTTAGTCTTTGCAACTTTAGGGATCTTATCTATGCACGAACAGCTTGTAACACTCCAAAGAGAAAGGAAAATTTGAAATTGCATCATATGACCCCTTTAAGACTGGTTTGATTTTTTGCATACAATGTACCTCATTACTACAATAAAACAATAAAACAAAAATAATATTTTAGGTATGCCATCTATGGAACATTGAATGCGTTACGTGATAATGGATAAAAATGAACCACAGCCATACTATATATGATATTCTCTATATTGGCTGCGTTCACAGTTTTCACTGCAATCCAGTGTCACAATGTGGTTCCCAGGCAAGAAACACATTTATGCAATTCCTTATTTTCAACTCAAATATAAATATGATTTTTTCTTAAAAATAAAGATTTCTCATTAACAAATGCAATCATTAACAAATTAAATTTTTGAGTGATAAAAGGGCAATTCTCCAGACTTCACACAATGCACGATTCCAGAACAGATTTTCAAATTAACACCAGAGTAAAGTTTGGCCAAGAAAAAGCTTTTTATTGGTTCATTCAAAATCCTCCTAGTTTACTTTAGTCTGATCCCTAAAAAATAATGAACTAGTCAAGTCAAATGACTGCAGAGTGTTGAGGTTGACTTATCTTACCTCACTGAGACAGGATATGCTGGGCAAAGAGATATGTGTGATGCCTTTCCCATCTAGTGTTAATCTTTTCTGAGCCGTGTACTCACCAGACGCGTTCTTCAGATAACCGTTCGAGTCCACTGACGTGTACATGACATACGGGCCAGGCTGGTTCACACCAAAGGGCTGTGGGATAGATAGAAGTGATTAATAACAAATACAATACACATACAAAGAAAAATAATTGGGAAATGCCATTAAAATCATAAAATAACTATCTCTAAATGTGGCGTCAAATTAGAAAAATTTTGGTGAAATTTTGCAGGCCAAAAAAAAAAGTGATGTATGAATTATGAATCACTCACAAACCAAGCAGCTTCGTGTAACCAACTTAAACCAACTGCGAAATCTAAGTGGGGAATTCCCAAACACGTCGATTCCTATTGAAATGACTGGAAACTGAAGCAATTCAACCACATATCGGATCATATCAATAAAATCCTCCTTGGAAATGTTCATTGCAGTAGCCTGGGAAATTGCAAATTTGACTTTGTTTCTTGGCAGACTGCTACAATCCAGTATATCGGAGCTCCTCTGACCTCTGAAGTTGGCCTGACGGTGATTTTGTTGACCCGGACTGCTTGTATGCAAGTGTGTGTGTGTTTTTAGTCTCGAGTCCACACAGATCACCACAGGTTACACAGGCCCAGTTCCAGCCTCCTGCACATACTGAGACACATGAGAGATGTCTATCAGCATTCAGGAGTAATGCGGGGCCAGCACTGGCTCAGTGCCGGGGAGATGGGGCAGACCTGCTACACGCCAGCTTCTCAATTATGGATACTTTTCTCTGTGCAGACAATAACCCTGGGAACTGCAAATGAACAGCATGCCAGGAACAAGTGGGCATACATTTTTAAACAGATGTATTTGTGGGGCATGATTATGGGTGGGGAGGGGTGAAATGATTCCCTAGTTGTAAATTATGTTTCCCCGTTGCTGATGAATCCAGCCAATAGACAATGTTGACAGGAAGTGAGACAATCCTGGAGCTGAAGCTCTCAGTCATCCAGTGCCAGACTGACATAAATGAGGGAGAGGATGACCTGGCAGAGTCAGATACAGATGAAAAACGTTCAGACAAACATAACAATGAGGGCAAACTACATGGCCAGAGAATGTGACGTCAGTGAGACCTGAAGCCCCACACACTTCTTTGGACCTGACAACCTACCCCATCGCCAACATCCATCACAGAGTTTATTATCCCACAAGGAAACCGGTTTGCAAACTATTTATTCTGACTAAATACACTATTCTTCAAAAGTTTGGGGTTTAATCTTTTTTTGTCTTAAGGCTTTGTTTTATTAAAAACAGTAATATAGTGAAATGTTACTACGTTTTAAAATAACAGTTTTTTATTTGAATGTATTTTGAAATATAATTTATTAGGGCTGGGTTTTGACACAAAGTTCACGATTCGATTCGATTCTCATTCACAAGCTTGCGATTCGATTCGATTCAATATCAGTTATTTTGGATATATATCAGGTACTGTACTTGCCAAATTTTCTGAAGGAAAAAAAAATCGTTCCGTAAAAATGAGAATCGATTAATATCGAGATATCTATATTTTTTACCCAGCCCTATAATTTATTCCTGTGATGGCAAAAATCATTTTCAGCAGTCATTACTCCAGTCTTCAGTGTCACATGATCCTTCAGAAATCATTCTAATATGCTGATTTGCTGCTCAAGAAAAATTTCTTATTACCAATGTTTAAAACAGTTGTGCTGCTGAATATTTTTTGTAGAACAGAAAGTTCAAAAGAACAGCATTTATTCGAATTAATACATAAACGTCTTTACTGTCCCGTTAACAATATAATGCATCCTTCATGAATGCTGAAAACTAACTTGTTTACTTAAAAACGTATTGATCCCAAACTCTTGAATAGTAGTGTGACTACACATCTTGCAACTTCAATTTTGTTTTCTTGTAATTATGAAATTTAAACCTAAAAAATTCCAGCTCACCTAATCTGTCCCTTAAAGAAATGGAAGTTACTTGTGGCAGATCATGAAGAGCACCTACCTACTATTATCAAGACCTGGGGAACTGAAAAAGCAAAGCTTAAATCGCACATGAAGACAAAATCTGACCCAGACATGACTGCCAAACATAATGTCTGCAACTTCAGAAGCCAGTTACAAAGCAAAAAATAACCTCCATTAAACTCTTCAGATTGCTGAAGCAAAATAAACAGCTGGAGGGCCTTGGGCTACATCAAACATACAAGGACAGGTGGATAACCCATGATCTCCCTGATGAAAAGACCAGACAGCAAGAGACAAAAATTGAGACTGAGCAAGCCAGAGAACACAGAGAAACAATGTAAACGTGGGAAGATAGAGCATCAGAGGAAACAAAGTGTTGCCTAAGACAGCAGAGAGGCGAGAAGCAGCTAAAAGGAGATAAACGGATACGTCACAAGAACTGGATTGGGAATAACAAACACCTCCGTGAGTGACTGCAACAGTGGGCCAAATATTTGAACAAAGAACCCCTAAGGAACTAACTAAGACTTTCTCCAAACTAAAACAAACTAAAATGCTACAAGAGTGGGTCAGTTTTTTGCAAGCAACATATAGTCAAGGCAAATATTTCATTGTATTTTTTCATGAATCATAGGCTCCAAATGAACTAGGCACGAACATGATCACAATCCTTTGTTTCATGTATATAGCTCATTATAACCTGACAGCAGACTTCAAATTGCCCATTTACCACTACTCCCACATTGCAACTTTAAAGTTGCGAAAAAACTGAAATAGCAACAGATCTTTTCTTCCATATTGTGACATACACTCGAGTGTAATGGATTATAGAAAAGAAATAATGTAGAATGGAGACTTGGTTCTGTAAATTGGTTGTTAATTGGATTTTGGGATGTTGGTGTTTCACTCAAAAGTGGAGGCAGATGAACGTGAGTTCACAGGGGCCGGGTTTAAGCAAACTAAATGATTGGAGAAGTTCTCCAATCACCAAAAAGAAATCTGTTGTTTTTACCAGAAAGGTCCAGTTATGAAATTTCCATTAAACATTACAAAAAAAAAAAGAGAGAGAGAGAAACATATGCACACTTGAAATATTCACAGTAATCTAACATGCATTTAAATAAGGTGAATTTTAATTTCGTGCCGACTTCAAGGAAACCTACCATATGTGGTCTATACTGGCTGTGATCAGGCAGGATGTGCAACTGTGTTTATCATGCAACATTGGAAAAATAGGACAAATGCAAATGGCTATGATCCAGAACACATGAATTCATCTGAACTGCACGCTTCTGCAACTAACATCCCTGTTTTTGCATCTGAATATTAATTCAGCGTGGGACTATGTAACATGTATGTCAGAGGTCCAGCTGGAGCGAGACAGGAGTGCGGCCCATCTTAAAGAGCTCTTATTTAATCATAGAGCCCTCTGCTATCCACTGGCCTCAGGGCAAACTGTCTGCACTCGGCATATCACTAAGTTAGAGAACCCATACGACGTGATCTGTGTGTCTGTGTGTGTGTTTGTGCGTGTCTAAAGTAGAGGATGAACGGCTGGGCAGAAGCTGTATTATCTCTTCATTACGAAGGATGACAGTTAACGAACAGAGGTCTCTGAGTGTGTATGTGTGTCGCTCATGTATTAACAGAGTAATGAAATGGCTTTGGGACCCTGCCAAGAGCACGGTGCTGCTCTAAAACACACACACACCTCTCTGTTACAGCTCTGTAGCTGTGTCTGAAATATATTTTCTAAATTGTGCACTCTATAGGCTGTTAGTTATTCTGTTCATTCACTATTTGCATCATCTATGTGGCATTCACTATATGTTAAGAACAGTGATTCAGTGAACAACTATGTGATTTCAGACATCTCTAGCATAAAATCTACAGATAATGGAGAAAAGTCAAAGAGAACGTAGAAAAACACAATAGATGGCAGGAGAGGGTGAACGATGGACTGACAAAAGAAAAGAAAGAAGGAAACAAGGTACAGAAGAGCTCACAGACAAATGGAGAGAGTGTAGAAGAGAGAGAGAAAAAACAAGAGTGAGAACATAAAAGCCTGTCTTCGCATCAGAAGGAGGACAGCTTTGTGACACACTTGTCCCCGACCTCAACAGCTAGTCAATAACGTCAGAGGAGTGAAGATAACAAGACAGAACTCACAGACAACCAAAATCAGGTTTCATGGTTATAAGAGATGCCTACATGCAGTGGTCGACTGTTACATACATTTTTTAATTAACAGCATTGGCAGAAGTTTTCCTGTTTGGCCGATTAGTGTCTGAAGAGAGCCTTTTGTTTTGACAGTGCTGAGAATTTTCTGTATTGCAGAGAGAAGTTGGCAAAGCCCAATTTTTTACATGTTTATTTTTTAACGAGGTTCCCTTTTTCATAAAGTAATTGCTTTAGTAAATACCATGCAAAATAATTAAAATTTTATAACTTTTCTTTAAACTAAATACTAGTAATATTATATTATAAATTAATTGATTTGATAAAAAATACAGTAATATTGTGAAATATTATTACAATTTAATATAGCTGTTTTCTATTTTAGTTTACATTAAAATGTAATTTATTCCTGTGATGGCAAAGCTGAATTTTCAGCAGTCATTACCCTAGTCTTCAGTGTAGGGATGGGAAGATTCCCCGATTCGCTCCGTGCATCGGCATAAAAAGTTAACGATGCGAAGCATCGGTTTAAAAAGTGTGCATCGGCTACAAGTTGGCATTTATATCGCGATGCGTCATTTCTAACATATTTGCATCGCTAAAAAACGATTCATTTATATATAATTACTAGTGGATGTGCTATACTTTTATTCTTTAGAAAGTGACCAATAATCTGTGACCAATATTTTATATGTAGATTGATTTCTCCTCTCTAAACTGTTTCTCAAGCGCGCTCTCTCATCACCGCTGCTGCTGCGTGAATGTGACGCATCACAACACCACGGAGACCCGAGGAAAAACTGGGATTAAAGTCCAAAACCTGACTTGAAATAACCTAACAAATCAATCGGGGCTAAAGCGGTTCCATTAACGACAAATTAAATTCACACAATCTCACTAATTTGTGCACGCTTATTCTTTAGCAGACCTTAATGTCAATCATGGATCAAATCGATTCACCATCGCAAACAGCGAATATATCTGTGCTGTTTAATGCATTTGAGACTTGGTGTTTTCCTCAGTGCATAACTGACAAGCCACAGGTATATTTTTCATCTGTAAATGTCAGAAAGTCATGCAAACATATCCATTTTGCTGTCAGGAGTGGGCG
>NW_015644007.1:183914-198365 GCF_001515625.1 Sinocyclocheilus rhinocerous
AGTAAAATATACATTCTGATAAGAAAAATTGTTTTTGGACATTAAATGTGTCTTTTGTAGAATCTAAAACCTACATATCAATTGTATTTTTATGATAGCAGTAACTGTAAAGGGACTATTGTAATATATAAATCAAATGTAAGCTAGACACAGTATACTAATTACTAAGCTCAGATGAGTTAATATGTGTTTCTTATAGCAGTTAAAATGTAGTCATTTTCTTTATTATTTATTTTCATTTTTAATTCAGTGATTTAATATACATTTTGCTAAAAAAAAAAATTGTTTTGGGACATTAAATGTGTCTTTTGTAGAATTTTAAATCTACATATAAAAGTGTATTTGTATGATAGCAGTAACTGTAAGTGGACTGTTGTAATCTAGGTAAATCAAATGTAAGCTATAGTGCAAGACTAATTACTAAAATGAGTTAATGTGTGTTTCTATTATAGCAGTTAAAATAGTCATTTTTTTTAGTATTTATTTTAATTTTTAATTCAGTGATTTTAACTTTTAATTTAGTTATTTTAATGCTTTAAAGAGCAATTTTAGATTGTAATGTTCTAATGTTCTGCTATCTGTTCTGCAATCTATAAAAGGTACAGCTGTAATACAACCAGAGAGAAAGGCTGCATGCAAGAAACAGTAAAAAAAAAAAAAAGGCCAAATAATAGTATGTGAGACAGTGGTAATATCATTATGTTTCTATTGGTCAGTAGAGGAGCTGAGCTTAGCCTGACAGTTAGCCTGCTTTAGACCAGTTAGTTTCCCAGCATAAGTTGCCACAGTGACTAAGCTTGATCTAGATCAGTGATGGGCAAACTGGGCCCTTCCAGGCCACTTTCCTGCAGAGATTTGATCCAACCCTGATATGACTCACCTGCCTTTAGCCTTCTAGTAGTCTTGAAGACAATGATTAGCTGGTTCAGGTGTGTTTGATTAGGGTTGGAGCTAACGTCTGAAGGAAAGTGGCCTGGAAGGGCCAAGTTTGCCCACCCCTGTTCTAAATGCATCTTGTTAATCTTATTGTGAATGATTAATGAATCCATATGCTTGTTTGTTTTTTTTCTTTTCCTTTCCTTTAAAATTCTGAGCTCAGAAATTTTCATCAAAATGCCATAACTCGATCTTCCTGTGAGATGACAAACTTCACTCTGGTGACGTACACT
This sequence comes from Sinocyclocheilus rhinocerous, assembly GCF_001515625.1. Taxonomy (NCBI): domain Eukaryota; kingdom Metazoa; phylum Chordata; class Actinopteri; order Cypriniformes; family Cyprinidae; genus Sinocyclocheilus; species Sinocyclocheilus rhinocerous. The sequence goes on from NW_015644007.1 coordinate 185,084, forward strand.
GGACTTCTACAATTATTTAGTCCACTTAGTCCACCTTTTTCATCATTTAGTCGAATTACTTTTTTTTTTTTATTTTTTTTTTTTTGCTGCTTCATATGTATTTTTTTTTTATGTATCGTATCGTTGGCTATGCATGAAAAAAAAAAACGGAGCTGACAGCCGTACTGTTAAAATTCAGCATATTATTAACTTATTAACAAAAAATAAATGAAAACTTGCTTAAGCTAAAATACTCAATAAACGAACATGCAATAGACAGGGATTGTGTAGAACACTGTTTGAATTCTTCTGAAATCTGCGGGAACAGATTGCATGTGGACCTGGTGATGCCAAACACATGCCATTCCCACTCCAGTTGAGTGACTTGCATGATAGAGAGAGAGAGAGAGAGAGAGAGAGAAAAGATCAGAACTCACCTTGACGTTTTCTGGACAGTCATTGGAGCACAGGCCACTGAGCACTACAGAGAGAAAGAGATAAAGACAGAGAAAGACAATCATAACTTTGTCCCACACATCTGGTCCTTAGATAAGACACGTTGATTGCAGCGTCTGTATCAAATCCACTTCACAACACTCTGCTAAACACGAGCAGCAGTACATTCACCTCCTCTAATATCACACAGTTTAACAGCAACTCTGCTCCCGCACACATCTTCAGCCAGGAATTATGCCTAAAGAAAATGAATCGGGCAAAATGTGCACTAAATTCCCACTAATGGTGTGCAATAAGAGCCAGACTCTCTGCTTCTCTTGAGGCCAAAATTGACTGTGCGTTAGAGAACAGCACATATGAAAGGGAAAGTAAAAAATCATTAATTGCTCATTAGTGGCACACAAAGAACCATCTGTGTACTTGTTCATCTGTCTATCTAAACGCAGCATTAGATTTTTAAACTGGCAGTGACAGGCAGCACTATTTACAGACACGGCCAATTAGAAAGTTCAGGGTGGAAGTATACCAGCATAAATTATATAAGGGAAAATGGAAAGGACAAAGAAAAAAAGTGTCTTTGAAAGTCTGTGATGGAAAAACAAATTATGAAAATGTTTCAATCACTTCTCATCCTTTAAAAATTTATAGATTTCCTTGTTTGGTCTGACAGACAAATGTTCTGCATGAGTTATTAGGATTGTGAAATCAAATATGTGGCTTTGGTTTTCAAAGCGAATGTACTGAGGGGTGAAAAGAGAGGTGTGACATGAAGCCTGAAATAATTTTTCATTCATGCCTGGTCTAACAGTTTGTTTTATTTTTATTTTTTGTGCTTGAAAGACAAGAACAGAGAGATAAAGTGCATCTTCCCTAGCCCTCCATGAATGAGTGAACTTGCTACACCTCTCTGTAATGTTTGATAGATAACATTCTAGCACTCCTTCTACTAAGGCTAATAGGAAATGAAGGAATTTGGGCAACAGAAAATAGTGCAAAAATCTTCTGTTTCATGAGAAAAAAAATATTGAAACTCAAAATAATGTATGTTACTTACTGGTTAACAGCGTTTAAAAATTACATTTTCATTCTGGAACAACTGAAATAAATTTTGTTCCCATTGTCAAATATATTGAATATTTTGAAATATTTTGAATACTTGATTCATATTGAATAAACATAAATACAGATATCAATTCTGCAATGCAAATATTTCATTAGTTGTTTTGCCAGTGCCAAAAAGAATACATCTTATTTTTTTTCATAGAAGTATGAAATTGACTTTATGTACATGCCATAGCTCCCATGATCAAAGCACGTAGATTTCAAATCATATACACTACCATTCAAATAGTCTGGGGTCAATTTTTTTTATGTTTTTAAAGGAACTCTCTTATACTCACCAAGGCTGCTTTAATTTGATCAAAAATACAGTAAAAGCAGTAATACTGTAAATAAAATAACTGTTTTGTATTTTTTTATATTTAAAAAAAACATTTAGTCCTGTGATAGCAATGGCAAATTTCCAGCAGCCATTACATCAGTCTTGAGTATCACATACTCCTTCAGAAATCTTTGTAATATGCAGATTTGGTGAAAAAAAGTCATTTTTATTATTATTATTATTATCAATGTTGAAAACAGTTTGCTCAATGTTTTTGTGATACCATACATTTTTTTGATGAATAGAAAGTTCAACAGAACGGTATTTATTTCAAATAGATTTTTTTTTGTAACAAAGTAAATGTCTTTACTGTCACTTTTGATAAATTTTATGCGTCCTTGCTGAATAAAAGCAATAATTTCTTAAGAAAAAAAAAAGTACTGACCCCAAAATTTGGTATGGCCGTTCTGGGTCCTGCAACAAACAAGCAGCTGACATCTAGATGAACAGGAATGCTAACAGATAACCTTCTCCAGGTATTATAGACCTCATTGTGGCAGACATCCTGCTGGCCTGAAGCTGTCAGATACATTTTAAATCTCTAAGGCTAGTGTTTGTGAATGTGTAGCTAATATTGAACACCAGTTTGAACATACAAACTGACATGCCTGCACATGAACGCTGAAGGACAAGGAAACATGCACACATAGTGGAAATGTCTCTATCAATGACAAGCTACCAGCAGGGCTTGTGCACTGAGCTGAAGCATGATATGCACGGTCATGACACGCTCCCACTGTGTCTGTGTGTTTGTGTGTGTGCATGCACTGCTGGGCAGTGCCCACCTAAGAGTACAGCATAAAACCATTAAAAGACACAAGGTTTAGCACTGAATACATCTAAACGTGCTTAATCCCAATGAAATGCCATTTTGTGAACTCACTGCATGAATAATGCGCTTGTTTACTGTCAGAGCTTAGTGTGAGCCTTCATACACAGATAAGACTCGACGTTTGTCTCAATTCCTCCCGCAGGCTCCATTTGGAGATCCTGGAAACCTCTCTAATACAAAGAAATTAAACTAATCACACAGCGATAGGCCTGTCATCAGACATCTATGATAAACTGAGGGGAAATACAGAGCGGTAAAGTGGACAGTCGAAAAAACAATTCAAATAAAAACGTACGATGGTTCATTCATCATAATGACATCTTGATAACTTTATAAGGTTACGCCTCATCCCAGAATGTCTGACATGATTGTGTTTGAACAGCTTCAACTGTTTTTTCTTCTTCTTGTTGTGACAAAAGGAACAGATCCAAATTGTGTTGCAGTTTGTTGTTCCCAGGACATTGGGAGATTCCACGGAGTGAATCTGCCGGGAGTTTGCAGCAACAGTGGAATAGCTGTGATGTGATGGCTGTGAAATTGGACATGAGGCCTGCTGTTCTGTTCCGCACTGGTAAACCAGATGCCACCGACGCTCTAAGTGACTGTGTCTCATGTCATTCATAATAGCTGCCCCACACAGACGCTCACACATCATTACACCATCAGAGGTGGTGGTGCACTACTTCATAAAGCTGGAATAATACCTGTCACTCTTAATCTAGTCCATGAAACTGGTGACCAGGTGCTTTCAAAGTTGTGAGATCACAGCCTGGAGTCGAGAGATTACATCCATTACCTTACTCTAACCCAGTAGCAACGCAGACGGCTTTATGACTGGCTCTAAGTCTCGGTTGAGGTCAGGCAGTGATTACAGTAACAAGCAGCACTCATCACCTAATCAATCCACCTCAACAAAAATAGAAAAAAATTAAATCTCCACACACTTAAAGCGGCAGTGTCTATGCTCAAATACTACTAATCCAGCTTCATATGCAGAGAGAAGCAAGTAAACTATAATTTTGCAGAAATAATGTGGCTCTGTTTGTTTGAGCAGCCAGACACAGAAACACTGACAAATGGCATCAATTTGGGGCGTGGCTATCTGTTTGACCGACCGATGGCAGACAGGTGGAGAGGATTTATTAAAACTGCCAGGTTGTGCACCACTCAAAATTGAACTGAAAATGCCTTTTAAAATCTAGTTCTTGGATAAATTTTAACTGAAATTAAAGGTAGAATTGAAGGCAGTAAATAGGAAACAATTTTTTTTAATTTGAAAAAGTAGAATTAAAACGAATAGTTTGAAACAAAAAGTTTGAAAGTTTTTAAAAACTTTTTCCAGACAGACAGACATAAAGACACACAGATGGATGAATGTCACAATACAGTAGATGGATAGCTAATAGATGGATAGAACGATTGAACAATAGAATGATAGATGGATGGAACGATAGAACAATAGAACAATAGAACGATAGATAGACAGACAGACAGACAGACAGACAGATAGATAGTTCATTGACAGAATGATAAACAGAATGACAGAATGATCGATAGATAAAAAATAGATACAGTAGATGGATAGCTAAAAGATGGATAGAATGACAGACTGATAAGATAGTATGATAGATTAATAGAGTGATAGACAGTATGACAGATAGAATAACAATGATAAACAGTACAATAGATAGAACGACAGACAGACAGACAGACAGTTGGACAGGCAGAATAATAGGCAGAATGACAGATAGAATGATAGATAGAACTATAGAACAATATGTGGCCAGTTCAATTCAAATTCACACTCATGAAAGGGATTACATTTTTCAATTCTGAATTTTGCACAACCTTTTAGACCACAAAAAGACAAACTTGTTCCTCAAAATTAGCTGTGTCATCCAACTGCCGAGTCTGGTGTGTGACACCTTTCACTTTCTCTCCCTGATAATTTAGTGTTTTTCTCTACTACATCTGACTAATGAGGCAAAACAAACAAACAAATAAAAAGAACTAGAGTGACTAACAGGACTGAACTGAAATCACAGCGAATCATTCATAAAATCCAACCAGCTATAGTGAAAGAAAAATACCTTCTTTTATGAGTTCTCATGTACAGTTGTAAGGTGTGGGGCGGGGGCTTGGTTTCTAGAGTGACAGATAACAGATTCGAGGAAGGAGCTTGCACTGGACTGAACAAAGCACGCAGATGTTCCTCATTGCGGCTCATCTGCATTCTAATAAATGAACAGGAATGCAATCAGCTGCCATAGTTCTCCCTCTCTGCCTATAGCCAACACACACCACAAACACACACTCCAACCACCGTCTGTGTGCTTCTAGAGCACGCAAATCACAGGAAATTACGGCACCTGGCCTCTTCCCTCCTCTGATACTCTCCTGCTACCCGCTGACTGCTCACTTGGACTTCTTTTTCTGTCTATTGAGTTGTAGCTCAGAGGGGAGGTATAAATATGTGTGTTTGAGCATTTATGACACTGAGCAAAAAAGGGGCAAGTGGGTGTTTTAAACATGGCAAAAGATAAAAGGGCTGGAGAAACAGGAATGTAAACAAAACTAAGGCTTCAACATATTACACGTCTGTGATAAGGCTCAAATTCTTTTCATGTTCAGCTTCAGATTTATGCCAAAATACACATGGCCTTGAGGACTTGGCAGCATCGAACGGAACTAAATTGTTTATTTATTCCTCTGAGGATGGAATAACTGAGGGCTTCTCCGGCAATATGTAAACCACTGGGTACTGAGAGAGGGAAAGGTGATTGCATTAGGACAGCTTTCATACCCACAATTCCTCTAGAGGACAGTAAACGAGGCAAGTTATTATAATGCACCGGTGTACGTCACCTGCCTCGCCTTAGTGGCTGGTGGAGGGTGAGGTGGATATTAGGTGAGTTTCTAGTTATCAAAAAACTGTCCCCATATTTTGATACCTTTTTTTAAAAATATATACTATTACGGATATATGGATATAAACGGTCTTTAACTGCTTTACAAAGTTGTTCACAAGCTGCACACACACAATAAATAACCGATACACATTTGAACATTATCTACAATATATTGTGGGTAAATATTCACCTCCACCAGTGCTCTTTTTATTTTCTGTCTTATAAAGTATCCAGTTAAGCTGTGAGAAAGTGTGTAAGTTCACTGTCCAAATGAATCAAACTGGATTGTGAACAATTTCAGACCTTTTTGCAGACCTATATTTAACTGATTACATCAATAGTGATTCATTTATGAATCTGATCCTCACAATCATTGCTAGTTTTAATTCATAAGGCTGATAAAAACACACATGACATGACTGCTGAAATATTATCAGGGACATTAGGGCTTTTCACACTTGAAATAGTTAACCCTGGGTCATTCTAAACAGAATCATGGGATATCTTGGTTTATATTTCACAATTTTCATAATTTATCTGGTGTTAATAATTCATAAGCTGATGTTTCACACTGTACATTCCTAAACTCTGCATTAATGTTTATATTTGCAGTGTCAGTGCCATTGATTGGACGAACACAGCACTCGACCTGTTTACATGATGGCTCTAGTATTGTGCATCCTTGCGTTATATATTCCCATCTGTCCTATCAAGTTTTTCCTGAATGGAGTTTTCTGTAGACCATAAAGGTAAAAATAAAATGGTCTTCACTCCAACTCATTTGTTTTCAGTCAGCATTTGATATTTTTATCTTCAAACTCTGAAACGACAACGCATAGTCTTTCTGTGACTGTATTTGAATACGAAGCACGCAATTGTTATGAAGCATTTGCTGGAACCCCAGGTAAAAAGTGGTGCTATCCCCACTTCTAAATTACAAGTGTGAAATGTACCTTTATCAGAGGTTAAAAGTGGGGTTTAGAACGACGATAACCCGGGGTTAAACGCAGTGTGAAAAGCCCTAATGATTCTCAGGTTGGCATACAGTAATCATGGCATAAAGTCCAAAGATTTGTCAGTAGTATATTATTGGCTCATGCCCAGTAAAGAGGATTTTGCAACACCTCTGGTGGGTCTGCTGTTTGGTTCCTCATTAATACATAGAAGGACTTCAATATTTTGCGCTGCAGAATGGCAGTATCTAGCACATCTTTCAGTTTGAAGAGTCATTTGCAGCCGACTGAAGAAAAACTATTCTCAGAGCAATGCAGCACATATGAACATATGGGCAATGATGGTTTCGGTTTTGATTCATGTGAATTTGATTAATGTGAAACCTATTGATTTTTAATACAGCACCATTTCTATTGCTTGAACATGGTTGGTTAATGCATTTAAGCATCTGTGGCCTGTCTCAGAGATGCCGGGATATACAGAGCTAATATATTTAGCAGGGATGGGAAAGTCTCCATTTACAGTTGTGTCTCAATCAGATGGCAAATTACTTCCCAAATTGCCATTTTAACTCTTCTTTAACTACAATATTAAAAATCGTTGGTACTCAGGTTGTGCATATATTTTTCTGCCAGTATTTCACTAATATTTACACTACTGTTTAAAATTTAGGGGGCAGATTTTTTTTTTCATTATGTAATACTATATATTCAGCAAGGGCACATTAAAAGAACAGTTCATCATTTACTCACCCTCATGTCATTCCAAATCTGAATGATTTTCCTTCTTATGTTTAACATAAAAGAAGATATTTAGAAGAATGTTGGTAATCAAACAGTTGATGGTCCCCCCATTTACTTTTTTTTCCTTCCTCTACTATGGAAGTCAATGGGGACCAACAACAGTTTGGCTCTTCAAAATATCTTCTTTTGTGCTCAACATAAGAAAGAAACATATACAGGTTTGGAACGACATGAGGGTGAGTAAATGATGACAAAATGTTAATTTTGGGGTGAAGTATTATTTTAAATTGACCCAAAGTGACATAAATCTATTGCAACAATGTAAAAGTATTTATTATTTTGAATGAATGCATTTTTGTAAAAAATGTTTCTATTCATCAAAGAATCCTGAAAAAAAAAATATTAGGCAGCACAACTGTTTTCAACATTGATAATAAGAAGAATTGTTTCCTGAGCAGCAAATCAGCATATTAGAAGGATTTCTGAAGGATCATGAGACACTGAAATCTGGAGTAATAGCTGCTGAAAATTCAGCTAATTCAGGAATATATAACAGAACATTTTTTTTACTGTATTTTTGATCAAATAAATGCAGCCTTGGTGAGCATTTAAGTGTCTTCTTTCAAAAACATACAAAAAAAAATCTTAGCAACCCCATACTTTTGAACGTGTAGTGTCACTGCCGTTTTACAGACAAAGACCAACCACGTCTGTGTGGAATGGACTAGTGTAGACAGACTGACTGTAGAGGAGTGCAGGAGCAGGAAGTCATGAGTCTGCCATTATTCACAGGGAAACGGCATAAACTACAGACTCATAAAAGCAGCTTTATTATGGAGGAGAGTCTATTTGTATAAAACATAACATTTATATTATATATAAACATCAATTCCACCCCTCACTCACAAACACAAGTGGCTATTTGATTTGAAAGGGGCACAAGCATCTTGGGAGCACTTTGTCACTGCAGTAAACTACCCAGAGTGCCTCTCTCTCCTCAGAGCCAGACATTCTGGCTTACAGCAGTCTCATTAAACACCACATCTACAGGAAAGAGAGAAAGAGAGCGCGCTAATAAGCGCGAGGAGGGAGATTTAGAGACTCTGGGTTAGTCTCATCCCTGTTTTAATCTGACACTGATAGAATGATCCTCACATGCTGTTACACTGAGGAAGCTAATCTGTGCGCTTGAGCTAGAGGAGGTTTCTCCTTCTCGTTTAATTAAAACACAGCAGGCAGGATTGAATGGCATCACGGCTGCTTTCTAGTGGATGCATTTGGCTCTGGAAATGTCAGCTCTTCAAATGTCAGCACCCGGAAGCTCTACCGCCACTACGGCGGCCACACTGGACAAACCTCATACTCACCGATCACTTTTACGAAATACGCGTCGGCCTCGAAGTTGTTCTTCAAAGCGTGGATGACGAGCTCTTCTTCTCCTTCCACCTTGCTGAGCACGATCATATCTAATATACCCTGCAAATGAGAAATCAGAAACAATGTATCGAGCCCATTGAATCTCTCCCGTCTGATGAGCACTCATATCCTTAATGGACTCCAGCAAGCTATTACGCTCCTTATCAGCCCCTCTCTGCGGTCTATCGGTCTCGCTCTTAAGAACACGGTTGTGCGGGGGCTCCTGCACAGATAGCATCCTAATACTGTGCTAATGATGACTAGCTCGAATGCTAACAGAATGAGACATGCGTGTGCTGTTTGTTTAATGAGCCTTTAGCTCCATTAGTTATGTAAGCATGAGGGAATTCGAGGTAATTGGCTTTATTGTGATTACGATGGGGAGAAGGTTGCGATATGGATGGAGAGAAGGGTCGAGGGAGGGAATGAGTGAATCAGTGGGAAAGGAAGGGAGAGATGATGGCGAAATAAGACTGTCTGCAGAGGTGAGACCTTTGACTTCTTTAGGTGAGCACCAAGAAGCTCACAAACCAATAGACACCCTCATACATGCAAACATGTGTGACTGATACTTTGCTCAGACTCATGTAAGATTTCTTCAGCAGACAAACGTGAAAAAGACACAAATAGAGTGAGAGATTTAAAAAAAATCAATAAGTTATAGAATCAGTAATCTCAATGCACTGTCTGTAATGGTGTAATCTTTTAGCAAATCCAGCTTCAACGCCACCAGCTATTAGTCTAGACAAGGGTGAGCACACACTGGCCACTGATTCAGTATGAAGGAATCTCACAAAGTGTCCACCAAAAGCACCAAGTTGTAGCACTATTTTCACAAGCATGCCCATGAATTCTACAAAAAAATAAGAAAAACTGCATAAAATAAGAAAAAAATATCTGAATGCTTTATAGTTTAAGAACTGTGTGTGAAAAAATGTCATGAATACAATGTCGCAAGGCAAAAAAATCTTAATGGTCCAATTTTAATGGTAAAAAAAAAAAAAAAAGCATTTTATATATGCAATTCTTTCCTTTTGATTTTGGGTAAAAAATGTAACCTGAACATTTCTGTGAGATTAACCCATACTGTATACAGAAGCTAAGCATTAGAAAAGAGCCAGACACATTCATGTGTGTGCCTTGTGTAGAATGAACAGTCCAAATCAATGTGTCTGATCAAAGGACACTTAGAAATCAATAATCTATAACAAAACCTTGAGCACTAGGGAGATACACACAGCTCAAGGGAGAAGAGACTGAGCTGCCCCCAGAGAAGCTTCACTTAAAATACTAAAAGCAGAAAACGCCTCAAACCATAGGCACACCCCTAATACTGATCAACAGAAACAGTGCACTGAATTACAAAAGACAACCAGAAAGAAAAAATGGAGGAGGCCTATTTACAGCCATTCTGAAGCTTGTAGGAAAATGTTTTTGGTAAAATAAGAATGCAAAATGTAACAAGACATTCATTTGAACCCCTTGACACTACATCTAAAAATTCTGAACATGACCATTCAATTTTTTTCCCAATGGTTTGGATGCCAAAATATATAAATAAATCACAGACAAATAAAATATTAAATAAAATAAGTGTTTGGGTCATGTTTCTCAAACAAGCATTGCTAGATGTTGCATGTAACATATCAGTGTTACTTTAGTATTATTTTTATACTGTCATATTTTGAATTAGCTCTTTTTAGATTTTCATTTTAAGTTTTGTTTCAATTTAAGTCATTTTGTTGCGTTTGCCATTTTCATTTTTTAAATAATTCTACTTTGCATTTGCAGCTTTTTTTTGTAATTTTAGTACTTCAGCTTCAACTTTAACTTATTTTTTTATTACTTACTTGCCAAAACAACATTTCTAATTTTCTAGTTTACAATTTTCATGTAATATTTATATATTATTTTAGCAACACAAACACTTATTCACATCAGACTTGGTTCAAACAGGTCTTAAGACTACAGAGACTGCTATATTATAGGATGGAAGGGTGTTAAGCATCAGAGACTGGGGTTTTTGTAAAGTTCTCTACTCTCAATGTCAAAAAAAGAGAGTGCCTGTGTCACACCACAGGGACAACATTACAGTCAAAGTAAATCAGATAACGACTAAAGTTCGGTATAATGCGGGTCACCGAGACATCAACGAGATGAAGAAAGAGTTATCGGGGACAGAGAAAAAGAGGGAGATTGAAGCAGAGGCAGTGCTTTAATTAAAGCGCCAAAAGCAAGTGGAAAAGGCCAACACTTACGTCCTCATAGATGTCAAAAAAAGTGGCCACAACAGCCTTGGGGATGGCACTGAGGTCTGACTGTTCCCAGTGCACACGGAACATGCGGCCCGCCTGCCGACAGCTTGCGTTATTACACGCCACATTCTCTAACAGGAACGCCTGCTGCTGTGTGCTGCTGAGACAGAAAGAAAGAGAAAAACAACCATTAATGTAAGTAGAGTTGAGAAACACAATGCAAAAAAACTGTGCAGACACCGTGTCATGTTGAATTTAACCCTTGCTAATTAAGTTTGCAAGCATATAGCAAACCACTGAACTTTGACCAATTAAAGAGCATGTCTGAGCCTGAACACTTCTTCAATGACAATATTACACGCATACATGCACACCGCAGACAGTGTACAGGAGAGGAGCACAGGGCTTGATGAATCAGTGAGACTCGAAAAAAGGTTGAAACTTGTGCACTGAACTTTTGATCCCTAAATAAAAAAGGCAATTAAGCAGAACCTATTCCTCCCCATAATTCAGTGCTGAGTGTGGGGAGGTGGATCCGGGAGGCAGCAGTGAATTATGAAATGAGATGCTTTTCTGCATTGCTCAACAACTCATCTGCCAGCCCTCAGCTTTATTTAAGACCCTTGTTTCATACCTTTATTTCACTGCCATTTCTCCCTCTAGTCCGATATTTACCATGTGACACTTCTCAGAACAACACCAATTTGGACCTGGCCGTGTGAGAAGCTAAAAATAGAAACTGCATGAAGGTTTTTCTTCTCTGTCTTCCATCTGTTGTTTCTCCTTGGTTTCAGAAGAAGAAAATGAAGATGGGACGTACACAAAGCATACATTTGAAGCTGGATAACTGCTGCCAACTTACTACAAAACACACACTCCAGTTGATCTACATAAACAATCTCTCACTCTCTACACTGTATATATGGGTACAGTGTTGGTTGTATTTGTGCATACTTACAGTACAAAAAATAAGGCCATACAGAAACAAAATGGCACACTTGTGGAAGCAAACTAGCTGTTTTTATGTGTGTTATTGAGTTTTTGTCTACTGAAAGTCTTTTCAGAATGACGTTAAGTCAGCTGAACAATCGGTATGTTGTTAAATAACAGTACAATCCTTTGAACGCACTGTACTTCTATCCCTCACAGCCTCGTATTCATTCCCTTAAAAAATTAAATATAGTACTACCCTGACTAAGGTCTATACAGTGATTTTATCCATCTTAACCCAAATGACTGACAGGTCAGACTCAGCTGATCTAATGGACCCCACTACAACCTCTACTCTGCTCAATACTCACACACACACACACACACACAGACACACACACACACACTTTCTACGACCACAAATAATATGATTAATGCTTGAAACTCAAATTCAACTTGGACCATGAAAATTAATTTCCCAGTTTAGATGTCTGGGATGATCTGGCAAGGCGATGAGACTTCCTGTGCGGATTGTGTTGGTCAGTCTGGAGCTTGGTCCACTAATCTGTGCATTTCACAGCCAAAGCCTCTGTGCACCTTTGCTGGCTGTCCGTCAGCGCAGGCCGATTTGGGGGGGGGCTTTGCCAAAGTCATCCAGCCAAGCAAGCAGACTTTGTCCCCTCACAGGATTAACTGACACCACACTTACTGCAGCGCAGAGACAATAGGGTCCTCACACCATCGGTGCTCGGGCCCTAATTACAATTTAAGGAAATAGATTTCCAATGAATTAACATCTTTTTTAACTAATAAAGCAAAATTGTCAAGATTGTTCATTTGACAGATCGATAGAATGATAGACAGACTAGGGGTGTGCTATATCATACCGTCCACGATAATACCAGTATAAATTTTTACATGATAAAAAAAAGTGTCATATCGCGATATCAATGATATAGCGATGCAATGATGTATGGCGCATTTACGTTCCCTAGCACGCACAGCAACAACACCACAAACCCAATAGGCGTGTTCGACTTGAAGCAGCGCAGACTGAGAGGTGTATGATATCAAAGTATCGTGAGAGCCGTTCTAGAGCATATTCGAGCGCACACTCTTACCGTCAAAAATAGGTGAGGCACCTAATCTTTAGCGAAATGGCGTGGAGAGCCGAAACGTGCCGCGGCGTGGTTGGTGTAAACACAAGCATTGACTAGAGTGGCCGCGTCGGAGCCGTAGCGCGCCGCAGACACGTGCAGTGTAAATAAGGGGTAAGTCACTCTTGCGGTATTTTGACGTCATACACCAATCGGTCTGCTTCAAGTCGAACACACAGCTGCTGCTGCCACCTTATGACAATAGATTTA